>NC_051163.1:116242499-116428547 GCF_013339745.2 Dermacentor silvarum
TCATGATACATGAACCTCCAGAAAAGCAAAAGAGATATTGTTTCATAGAAAAGCTAACATATTACGTTATTTAGGGCACTGAGCTTGCCTGTATTTTTCTCTGGGGTTCTGAGGTCGAGGATTGGCTGCTTCCGCGCCCATTCTCTCGGATGGGAAAAATGGCGGCATTGTTTGTGGACATTACTCAAAGTTCAGGAGACACTACTTCTTTCACAACTCCGACAAAGCGCAACAAATGCTCCTTCCCCATTTATCTGACAATTCCTGAAATCCACAAACAATTTAGACAGCCTGTTCCGGCACTATTTAAATTGGCCCAGTCCCACGTATTTGAAAAATTTGAAGGTTATATTGAAGTATTCACGGACGCATCTGTACACAGCGACGCGCAAGGCGCTTCTGCAGCTTTCTTTTGCCCTTCGACTGGCATCAGACGGGTATTTAGAATACTACATGCAACCTCATCAACAACTGCAGAACTAGCAGCGATTGATGTTGCTCTGAAATACGTACACGAAGAATTAAACGCCTTGAAGGTCGTCATTCTTACAGACTCCCGTGCTGCCCTCAGCAGACTTAGACAAGATGCCGATAGCCCATTGTTGTGCAGTATCCAAGAAACGTCCGGCAAAATTACTTCCTGTGGAGTGTCCCTCATTGCCCAGTGAGTACCCTCGCATGTGGGCATTGCTGGAAATGAATGAGGCTTGATCGCCTCGCTTCAAGCTGTGCCCACCATGAATGTGACTGCCCTGACATTTCGTGCACGTTTGAAAATGCCCGTCTCCTGATACGCCGACACCTCCTAAAGCAGCACCCAGACCGGCGTGTTGCAGACGAATCGTTCCCTCCCCGCGTTCGTGGTCGAGGCTTGCCCCGTCGTGCTAGAGCACTGTTATACAAGTTAAGGGTTGGGTCTGTGTTGGTGCGCGAACGCCTATACCGACAAGGACGTGTGGACAGCCCGTCGTGTTTTGTGGCTCCTGTGAGGCACTTGAACATCTAGTTTTAGAGTGTCCCGCATTCGTTGCGCAGCGCGCATTACTAATTAAGGAGTATAGACTTATGGGGCTGCAATGTGCGACCCTTGACGATTGCCTTTTTTCCAAGGGGGAGCGCTGCAAGACGTGACCAGGCCCATCGAGCCCTGCTAAGTTTGCTGAAGGACACTGACTTGGCCTCCCGTTTATAGACATTATTTGTATTTTTTTGGGTTTTTTGTTTTGTTTTGTTCTGTCTGTGTCTCCGTCATTTCTTGATTTCCTCTTTTCTCATATTTTCATTTCCTCTAGTCCCTCCTCCTATAGGAGTAGGCAGGCGTTGTGCCCCTCTCGGTGGCAGTTGTCAGCTTGCTCCCTCCTTAATCCCTTTGTGTCCTTGTATGTATATGTGTACAAATCAAATAATAATAATAATGAGGTCCAGTACTTTCACTTAACACACATATATAAACAAAATTAAAGCATGCTTGTGCGACCTGGAAGAATAACGATCCAATTTCCAGCGAAGATGTTTATTTCGAGCAGTTGGAATAAAAGTTTGTAGCCTGTAATTAATTCACATGCTCAAAACGTTGCTTGTACAAATCGTCGCTCCTTTTAAAACCTTGCCCGCATATAACGCTTTCCAGCACGTGCTAAGACATCTTTACAAAGGCCGCAATTAATTCACACACCATTTACTTCGACAGGACGTTGGCCATAGTTCTCCCATTGTCTCTCTTTGCCTGTACTTACTCCGATATTAGTAAAATTTGATCTTGGTTGCGTTTACAGTCCTCCCAGAGCAGCGCCATAAAATTGGCATTGTTCGGGAAACATTACACTTACGAAGTTCCTTATCATTTGCTTATGTAACCTACCGGCAAATATAAACAAGGTGTAAACTGCTTTGTTCAACGAGGACACTGAATAAACCAACTATGAACGTCGTATGATCACACGAATAGGAAAAAAAAAAACGAGAGTTGTGTAATTATTTGTGATGATTACATAAGGACATGAACGTGAAAATTCTGTCGCAAATTGCACTTAGCGTGGCCCCCATTTCTGCGAAATATAAACATGATTTAACCTGCACTTAGGTCGTGACATTTCGAGCCAAAGGTGACAGCGGCCGTACGACACTTTGTAACAATTAAATAGGATTATTTTACAAAAGCTGTATTTTATCCACAACCGTTTATCTTCGTACAAACATATTCAATTGTCTTCCACCAATTTTTGCTAAATTTGATCTCGGGGGCTTTTGTATTTCTACCAGATCAACTGGGTAAATTACGCTCCTCTCGTTAGACCCGTTCAAATCACTGGAGAGTGCTTGCATATGTAATTTATTGCCAAGGACGCATTTAACCCCTTCAGAAGGAGGACTTGTTGTTGGGCAAGTTGATGTTTCCTTAACGAGATGTGGCGCGAAGGCACAATTACAAAGAAGATACCCAGACACACGTGACAGGCGCTACTCACAACCCATTCACTTTCAATGCCTACACATCACACATTACCTGGCCCTTACTGTCACCGAACATCAAGGAGCTACGTTGTTTATTTCACCGCGTACACTCGCGTACGTGCTATCACTCATTAAAAAAAAAACAAAGAAAGGAGGGTGCAGTAATTCTTATTGAGAAAGCATTATATGTCCCATGAGGAAGAAAAATCGGCGTTGTCCTCAACGAGTGCTAGCAAAGATGCTAATCAGTGTGGATTAAGGTGAATTAAAGTGGGGGAAGGTGGATTAAGGCGGGTACAAATTAGAGCAAAGTGGAATAACGTAGAGTTGTGAAGGTCACGTGAGAGTGTATTACCTATTACATTCCCCTTAATTTGGCCAAATGTAAACAGGGTTGCTTATAAATTTCCCTGAGCACACCGGATATACCTACTATATTCCTCATATCACGCAAGGAAAAAGAAACGAGGCTTTAATATTTATTTTAAAGGCTTCTATTCAAGGCGTAAAGAAATTTTTGGCCACAGTGTGCACTTTACATTCTCCTTATTTTCACAGAATTGGAAGTGGGTGTCTTTTACAGTTGCTTTATAAATTCGGGATGAATTGCGCAAAACTGCAGAGTGATAGTATTGAATGCTTGAACAAGTAACTTTCTACAAAGGCAATATATAACTTATAAAGATTAAAAACTTTCCTTTCGTAGATCTCAACATGCTTCCTACGGTAAAGAAATATAAGCACCGTGCCTAACGTAGTTAACCAAGGAGACCAGGCTAAAGGAACCACATGCTTTTGTTAGTAAAGCAGCAAATTAGGGCGAAAACGAGTTCGGAGTAAATATTTTCAACGCAGCTAATCAACCTACGCCATTTAAGCTTTCGGTTAAGCTTCCGGAATGGGTCTCGGCTTTATTCATGAGCTGCCGGCGAATAATGAAATTAAATTTTTGAATTTACTGTTAAGATTTAGAGCACAACATATTTGTTGGCAATATAACCCCCGAACAAGCAAACCAATTTTAAAGTATGCGTCGGCACACTCCCAACTAGTGAAAAGAGGCATTGCTACGACATGTTTAGGATCCGCACTTAGAAAGTCTTGCCACCACCTTGCTAATACCAGCTCTTCGCAACTGGTGAATTGTCTGGACAATGCCGGCTTTCCAAAATTTATTGTTGTATCAGTCTGTGAACGGCTTGTAAATATAATTAAAAAAGGGGAACCACCCCAGCAGCTGATCGAAACGAGAAGAGAGTTTGCAGTCATTCCTTTTGTACATCAGATTGGGCATGGGTTAAATAAAGGCAGCCATGAAATATGCATGAAATAGCCATGAAATATGGTATACAAGTTGTTTTTTCTGCTAAGAACTCGCGAAACAAGATTTTCTCTCGTGTTAATAAACCTAAGCAAGCGTCCAAGGCCATTTGTCATATCAAGCACACAGAAAAGCCCATGGCATGCGCAGTGGGAGTTGTCTATGTAATTCCACTTTCATGCGGCAAAAAATATGGGCAGACGGGGCGTTGCATCAGCATTCACTTCAGGGAGCACCAAGCCGCTATTACAAATTCAACCAGTTCAAATCAGGCCGCGCATTGTAGAATTTGCCCATGCAAACCCGTGTTCGAAAAAGCTGAAATACTGTATAAAAATAGAAACCAAATTCACCTCGAGATTGTAGAAGCCTACTACATGCATGTTAAATCAGGCGCATGTGTCAGCCAGAGCTCTATCTCTCTGCATGATAAAGAAACGAAGGTTTTGGACAGCAAGATAAGCTGAGAACCTTTCACTACTTGTACGCGTCACATGATCACATTTTGTCTCTCTCTCTCCATATATATATATATATATATATATATATATATATATATATATGTCACAGCTGTCCCCGATTCGTCGTCGGCGCGAAGTCGATCGACGGGGTAGACAAGCTGGGTGGTCGTTTCGTACGCAAGCGAGCACAGTGAAAAGAGTCTGAGTCGGGAGTAAACAAAAAACAAGATATTTATCGGCTGACAAATATACACAAATTAATAAAATAACATACACTAGACAAACTAACACAACTGAACTTAATATAAAACAATGATGAAGACAATTAAATACGAGCAATTAACAGTAGATATAAAAATGAAACAGCGCGAGGATCAAATACACAAGAATACACTAAACACTAAAGCAAAGTTCAATAGAAGTCAAAGTTCAAGAGAAAACAAATGGTGTCATACGCATGGCCGGGCAGCAGCAGCAAGTCCATAAACCGTGAAGTCGGTGCACAAAGCTTTCCCGAAGAAGGCTGGCGGTCCGATCTTGTCGAGGTGGATGCGAATTGCTGAGCTGGGTTTCCCGGGAGTCTAGGTCTGACGACTTCCCTCAAGCAGGTTGAGCTAACTTGAGGTGAAATACCGTGAGCTTCGTTGCAGACGCTGGTTTGACGTCTCGTACGTCAACAAGTTCCTCGGATTTCCAACGTGGCCAGGCGGCCCAGGCGATACTGGACGGCACTAGCCCCCCCCAACGGCTTCTCAGCAGAGCATAGGTTCAGCTTCTAGACTAATCAGCAGGGCCCAAAACCTGCGCTTAAATAGCCTCTCCTTTCCCTAGTTCCCTATGTAGGGAAAGTGCCGCTATGTAGAGTTCTCCGAAATCACGGCTCTCTGCTCCCAACAATCTTGGCCGCGTCCCTTTCACCATGGTCGAAGAACCGCAGATTCTCCTCTCTCCCAATGTCAAGGGCCAAGGCGGAACCCGGCATACCACGCAGACGTACACGCACACTTCTGGGTCCGTAATCGGCGTGTCGCGTCTGGAATCGAGATGGCACCCCGAGCGGCCACGACGCCCGTAATTCGGCGTGTCGATGTCGAGCAAATTATACGCTGCACAGTCAGGAGCCCACGTTTTTGACGCTCGTAATTCGGCGTGTCGTTAATCAGCGTCCAAACCATTCGAAAATATGCCGCTCCGTGACAATATATATATATATATATATATATATATATATATATACGAGTATTCGTGTAGCGCTGCCCACCCCTAAGAACATGTTCGGTTTGTGTCACCAATAGAGCAGCCCCAGTTCCCTAATACATGAAATCTGTGCAGTTTTTTGTCCTTTCGGGCAAGCAGAGAAACTGTTGAAGCGTTTCATATAACGCCCCTAAACTTGCCGAGAACACCGGTTCAACAATCTTTATATAATACCTAATAATTACAAAAACTGCAAAATTAGCTTGCATATTGCCCCTGTTGATTGACTCATTCTGTCAAAATATAAACTTTGTGAGAGATACAGTTTTCTCGGAAAGCCGTAAATACCGGCATCTAAGGTTTTCGAGCTCTTCTGTAGCCGCATTAACAGCTCCGCTGAAATAAAGAAGAAATATTACGCCACTAATTTTTCAAGCAAGTGGGTGGTATGTGTGATTGCACAGCGTATCTACGAACACCACAGCGTTTATTGCTTGAATTACTTCTTCTATTTGACATAACATTTGAACATTATATGGAATATATCTTAAGTTGCAAAATAATGAAATTTGGAAATTAGCAAACCACGCCTCTACCTGACTCGCGAACTACTTGTAGATGAGCCAAACTATAAAAAAAATTATGGAGTTTTACGTGCTGAAACCACGATCTGAATATAAGGCACGTCTTAGTGGGGGAATCCGCATTAATTTCCGCCACCTGGGGTTCTTTAAACTGCACCGAAAGCGGAAAGCATGGTGAAAGATTTCGGGCAACTTTTCAGTGGCACTGGGTGCGTCCAGCGTCTGTACCGCATGGCGCTCCGCGAGGACGCTGTTCCGGTGGTCCAACCAGAATGGCGGGTGCCACTAGCCTTGCGAGAACCACTGCACCAAGAACAGCAACGCATGGAACGAATCGGCATCATTGCGAGGGTGACAGAGCCTATGGATTGGGTAAGTCCTCTCGTGGTTGTGCGCAAGAAGAATGGAAAGCTTCGAATATGTATGTATCTGAGGAAGTTTTAAAGAAAACATAAAAAGGTAGCACTATCAAATGCCTACGCGGGAGGACATAGAAGCTGAACTAGTTAGCGCAAAAGTGGTAATGCGTCTCGATGCTGCTTCTTCTTCTTTCTGTGGTTTTACGTGCCAAAACCCGTTCTGATTATGAGGCACGCCGTATAGTGGAGGGGTCCGGATTAATTTTGACCACCTGGAGTTCTTTAACGTGCACTACAACGCAAGCACACGGGCGTTTTTGCATTTCGCCTCCATCGAAATGCGGCCGCCGCCGCCGGGAATCGATCCCGCGACCTCGTGCTCAGCAGCGCAACGCCTTAGGTAACTGAGCCACCGCGGCGGGTAAACGTCTCGATGTTAGCGCCCGGTTTCACCAGATATCTTTGGACGAAGAAACGTAAAAAAATGCATGTTCGCAACGTCTTTCGGCCCATTTCCGCTTCTTGAGGTTGCCGTGCGGCATCTTGTCGGCATCGGAGGTATAAAAAAAAAAAAATACTCGGTAGCTTTTGAGAATCTGCCAGGTGTAAGAGGGTACATTGATGTGAAAATCCGGAGTTTGTCAATGAAAGAGCACGATGAAGCAACAGCGAGTTCGCCTTGAAAGGAGCAGAACGAGCTGCATTTCTTTTTAACGTGACTAATTGCACAGTAGTGTCACAGAAATTTAATTCCTAGGCGACGTAATAAGTCACGAGGGCATCGAACCAAATTATAATCAGACGGTGTATGAGCAAATGCCGGAGCGGAAAGAAAAGCAGGCATTTCAAAAGGGGCTGGGTGTAGCCAACTATTTCAGAAAGTTTTTGCCGCCCTTAGCCCAGAAGACTTAACTTCTGCGGAGCTTAATTAAAGCAGGGCGCACTCTTGGAATAGAAAGTAGACCACGCCAAAGAATGGTAATTGCTGTGTGGCACCATGTGAACGCCAGCCCATGTTCAATTCGAGAAAGGAAAGCAGTGTCTTGCGTGACGCGTTACAAAATGGAATAAGTGCTGCTTCCCTAAGTGGGCAAATAATACGCGCAAGCCTGTTGCATATGCGTCCAAATCGCTCACCTAAACTTAGCAAATGATACTCATCAATCGAAAAAAAAATTCAGAGCCCTTCCCCTGTCGAGAAAATGCAGGTAAGCGAAGCTTTTGGCAAGACGACACTGTCACAGGTGTTCTGCTTCGTTAGCCCTAAACTCAGGGTCGGCGGCTCTTCGCGGACGTTTGTTCTCAACATCGTGGTCCCGCAGCTCGGACTCTGCGGCTCTTTTCTGACGTTTCGCCTGGGCTTCGGAAGCCCTCATGCTAGAATCGGCCACAAGCTTCGCTTACCCTCATTTTCTCGACAGGGAAAGGGTTGGTGAGTTTGTGTCCTTGCGTACCACGTGTGACAAGGGTGGTTCAAGGGCGCGTTACAGATTCCCGAGCCTACAGCGGTATGTGTCATTGAGCTTGGACGCTTTCTGCGCTATCACCAGATCGGCACACTTTTCAGAGTGACACCACCACCGCCGACACCTGTGAGCCTATAAAACTTCGCTTAAAAGAAGACACGGCTTCAGTATATGTTTGCGAAAGATTCGACCATTTCACGTGCAGTCGTAAGATTATCGTGGAAACATACCACCGCCCACTGATAGCGATTTCCCAGAAAGCAATCGGAAACATGCCACCATGGCTACAATGCTTTTATCTCCACTTGATTCGGCACGACATCACAATCACTTTTCTTCCAAGGAAACACCTTTTTAGTCTGGTATGCCGTCACGGGTCTCTGTCAACTGCAACAGCGATGTCGACGATGACGGTGCGGAAGTGCAGGCCATGAGTGTGCTTTCATCTTGTGTCAGAAAAAGGACACTACAGGGACTTATCAATGAGACAAGTTAGAATAAATAATTAGGAAAGTGTGCTAAACAGCCTGAGTAAAAACAAACCGGTTGAAGACCACCTAAAACCATTTAATGGCGAGCTCTCGCGATTGCAGGGTGTCCTGTTAAAAGGGTGGAGGGTTGAGATTCTGCTAGCATGACGAGTGAAATGATCGAAAAAGTTGGAAGTCCACGGCGCGGGATAGTGTATTCTGGCCTTGAATGGGTCGCGAGATTGAAGCCTTTGTGCACAAGTGTGTAGTTTGCAGGAAATTTGCTTACAGCCAACCTTGTGAACCGTTGCGGATGGATGCGCTCACTGCCAGAGCAATCATAGTACCGGGTCGGTGCAGAGCTTTTTCACTACGGCGGAAGAACACACCTGTGTACTTGCGGTGCCAGTTCGAACTTTCCCGAGGTAGAACGCTCAGAGATGCATTGGCACTCACCATCATCCAAGCGCCTAGGGCTGTTTTTTCAAGATACGGTATACCTATGGAGATATGTCCTGACGATAGGCCACCTTTTTCAACCAAGCAAACTGCCGAGTTTGCGCGAAAGTATTATTTTCAGTATATCACTCCTAGCCCTGGCTACCCATAATGAAATGGTTTTGCAGAAAAGAGAGTGCAAGTATCAACGCGGATTTTAAAGAAAACTCATGAAGCAACTAGAGATTTTTGGATCGGTTTCCTTGCTTATATAGAACAGCGCCACTAGAAGGCAGCGCGGCACCTGTGGAGCTTCTGCAGGGCAGGAAATTGCGAACAGCGTGCCGGATTTTTGAGGTGAGCCATTTTTAAACATTGTCAAGCATCGCCAAAGAGACGACCAGAGACAACCTCTCTCAGCACTGAGTCAAGGGGACGTGGTGCGCCTGAAGAAGCGCTCATGGGATGCAAAAGTGCGAGTGTTGGGGCACTGCACGCAGCCACGATCTTAAATTATGCCCACAGAAGAAGGCAAGATTTTAGGCCACAATAGAAAAGACTTGTTGCGGACACAAGAACAGCGGCGGTAGCAAACCGCCTTTGCATGCATCTTGCCAAGTGGGTGTGGCGGGTCCACCCACAGCTTGACTGCACTCGCTTCATGGCCTGCTCGGCCCGACCCGCTAGCACACTTGTAAACCTGAGATCCGGTTTCATCGCCGTACAAATCTATTCGACAAGAATTTATCAGATCCCTGGAAACGTGGGTAATGAGTGCAGAGAAGCAGGCGGTCGACTTGCCTTATGCCTGAGCAGGCCTTTTCCCCCTATAACGTATCTGAAGACACGGCTGGCCACGATGGGGTCCAAAGCGCTAAGTGGGTCGTCTAGTAGGTAAACATCACTCTGGCTGTACACTGCTCTTGCAATGGAAATGCGTTGCTTTTGGCCACCACTGAGGTTGCTTCCCTGCGAACGACAACGAAAAATGAATGTTACGCACGAAGTTCCGAGGAAGCACACAACTTTCTTGATTGTACTGTTGTAAAACTAAATGACGCATGCTGGACAGCATTCTTAGAGATATCAAGTGCGGGAGAGGTGATCTTTTTTTTCAAGTGTACACGGCAGAAATAGCATAGCGTTTCTGTGTGCATTTCACAAACTCTACCAAGTGTCCAAAAACTCTGCAGCAAAACAATTAAGCCATCATGCATTGTTTTTCCAGGAATTGATCACGGATCCAAAGATCAGCCGCCGGTGGCTCGGAATGACCTTTAACGTGCCCTTCGATTCGCAACCTTGTCGGAAAAGGGTGGAATGTGGCGCTTAATATTGTTACGATGGGGTGCGTTTATTTAACAGATGAATTGATGAAAAGGGGCCGTGCCGACACCGAGCCGCTACCAAGACAAGCGCACTTCGTTCTCCTCTTCCTCCGTCCTTGCCGTAGTTTTAGCGTAACACTCCTCCCTTCACAGACGAAGCCCGCTGGGCGAGTAACTGTTACGTCCACTCGGAGTCACGTGGATGACAGCGTTTCAGGCGAGCGACATGAACAAGCTGCGTCCTCTTAGACCGGTAGCCATTGGACACGAGACGAGCAATCGAGTAGGTTACATCACTTAGGCGATCGGTGATGACGAAAGGCCCGGTGTAACGAGCCAGAAACTTCTGGCACAGGCCGCGCTTGCGAAGTGGTGTCCAAAGCCATACAATGTCCCCTTTGTGGTATGACACATTCTTATGTATTGAATTGTAGCGGATCTTGGAGTGGTCCTGGGATGCCGACGTACGGAGCTGAGCTATGCGGCGTGCTTCCTCAGTGCGGCAGAGAGTCTGGGCAATAGAAGAGTCCGCATGAGGAGTAAAAGGTAGAATGGTGTCAAGGAAGCTGCGGGGTGGTCTAACATAAAAGAGATAGTAAGGGCTGTAGCCTGTAGTTTCATGCTTTGCGGTGTTGTAGGCGTAGGTGATAAAAGGCAAGATGTCATCCCAATTTTTGTGCCTGGAATCCACGTACATCGAAAGCATGTTGGTCAAAGTTCTGTCAGTGCGCTCGACGAGACCATTTGTCTGTGGGTGATACGGGGTCACGTGGCGAAACTGGCAAGCACAAAGTCGCAACAGCTCTTCGACTACGTCGGCCACGAACTGGCGACCGCGATTGCTCGCAATAACACGAGGGGGTCCATGACGGAATATAACGGAGGACAGGAGGAAGCTCGAAACATCAAGAGCCGTGGCCGTTGGCATCGCTGTGGTTTCAGCATAACGCGTTAGATGGTCGACGCAGACTATAATCTAACGGTTGTCGTTTGTTGAGCGCGGGAATGGGCCGAGAAGATCCACTGCAACCATTTCGAAAGGAGATGATGGTGGCGCTACAGGGTGAAGGAATCCGACCGGAGCAGTATTAGGGCGCTTGAATTGCTGGCACTTGTTACAACTGGCCACATACTTCTCTATATTCCGTCGCATACTGGTCCAGTAGAATCGGCCCTGAATGCGATGGTATGTTCTGGTGAAACCCAGGTGCCCAGCGGTCGAGTCATCGTGCATAGCACGGAGCACGTGAGTTCTTAATTTTTTTAGGGACCACTAAGAGGAGGCGGGTACCATCAGCCGCATAATTCTTCTTGTAGAGGAGGCCATTTTGGATGACAATGTCATTGTTACCTGTTGGCTGAGCAGCTGAGGCGAAGAGGGCATCCAGGCTGCGGTCGTCACGCTGCTCTTCCCGGAAGGTGGCCAGGTCGGGAAAAATGTCGTCGATGGCGGCCAGAAACTCATCGAAATTGTCGGCGTCACATTCACTTGTTGGTAGAGGGAGCCTCGAAAGAAAATCGGCGTCCGCATGATGTCGGCCACTCTTGTAACGGACTGCAAAGTCAGATTCCTGTAAACGTAGCGCCCATCGAGCAAGGCGGCCAGACGGGTCGCGGACATCAACCAACCAACAAAGTGAATGGTGGTCAGTAACGATCGTGAAGCGGCGACCGTAGAGATATTACCGGAACTTCTGGACTGCAAAGACGACGGCGAGACACTCTTGCTCAGTGACGGTGTAATTTTGTTCGGCCCTGCTCAACGAGCGGCTGGCGTAGGCAATGACATGCTCGGCGTCACCAAGCGCTGCACGAGGACTGCGCCGAGGCCGATTCCACTCGCGTCGGTGTGCAATTCTGTTGTGGCAGAGGGGTCAAAATGACGAAGTATGGGTCCGGAAGAGAGCAGGAACTTCAGTTGACGAAACGAGGAATCGCAATCTGCTGTCCAAGTGAAAGGGTCATCCTTGCGCAGCAATGAAGTCAGGGAGTAGGCAGTATCGGCAAAGTTGGGCACAAAACGTCGAAAGTACGAGCAAAGACCCAAGAAGCGCCTCAGCTCGCGTTGTGACTGCGGTTGTTTAAAGCCGCTAACTGCAGTGACTTTCTGTGGGTCCGGTCGCACCCCGTGCTTGTCCACTAGATGTCCAAGTACCAGCGCCTCTCGTTGGCCAAAGTGACATTTCTTTGAAGTGAGTGTAAAGGCAGCTTGTTCAAGGCACGTCAGAACAACGTCCAGCCGATGGTTGTGCTCTGCAGAAGTACGGCCAAAAAATGACGACGTCGTCAAGATAACACAAACAAATCTCCCATTTCAGGCCGCGCAGTACCGTGTCCATAAACCATTCGAATGTTGCAGGCGCGTTGCACAAACCAAAAGGCATGACGTTGAATTCAAACAAGCTCTCTGGGGTCGCAACAGCGGTTTTCTCTTTGTCAGCTGAATGCATGGGTATCTGCCAATAGCCCGATCGGAGGTCTACAGATGAAAAGTAGGATGCGGAATGAAGGCAGTCGATAACATAATCGATCCGGGGAAGTGGATACACAACCTTTTTCGTCGCAGAATTGAGACGCCGGTAGTCGACACAAAACCTCCAGGACCCATCTTTCTTTTTCACGAGGATGACCAGGGCAGCCCAAGCGCTAGAGGAATCTTGGATGACGCCCTTGGCTAGCATGTCGTCGACCTGTTCAGCGATGATCTTGCGCTCTGACGCCGACACGCGGTAAGGCTTCTGCCTTATGGGATGCGCGGACCCCGTGTCGATCCTGTGGCGCGCCCGCGTAGTTGGAACGCGAACTTTGTTAGTGTTCTGTGCGAAATCAAATAGTGACACATGTTTGCTAAGGACGCTGACCAGGGATTGATGCTTCTCTGAATACAGTGACTTGTTGATCATTTTGAGAAAAGGCAACTGAGTCTTTAGGGACACCGGGGCCAGCCCCGTGCTCTCGGGATTCATGGAACGTGTCATCAGTTAAAGCGCCTATGCTGAGACTGGTATCCATTTCAAAAGAGGCAATTCGCATACCGCTGGGTAGCACAACAGACTGGGAGGCTAAATTTGACACCCACACTGTAGTCGTTCCGCAGGCCACAGAGAGGATGCATCGAGGTACAAGCACAGTTTTCTTCACTACCATCGAAGGCACAGGCTCAACAATTGCATCAAATGTATCGGCGTCGACACCGCAAGCAGCAACCCGAACTCTGGATAAGGAACGTGCCGGTAAGACTGCATCTTCAATGATGGCGAGAGTGCATGAACAAGTAGCAGGTTGGTCGATAAGAGAAGAGAGGAGAGAGAGTGAGAGAATAAACTTTAATTCAAAGAGCACGCGAGCGTAGGTAGCTCCTCCGCTCTGCAGTGGGTGGTCCCCTCAGTCCAGGAGTCCAGTGGCCTTAGCTGCCCTTCCCGCTCGATTGACCAGGTTGAGCTGGTCCGTCGAGTCGGAGCTGGACAGCGCTGCCTCCCATTGCCGTGTGGTGGGGTGTGTTATGGGTGTGAGCTGTGGTGTGTTTGCGCAAGCCCATACCATGTGGTAAAGCGTTGCACATTGATCACAGTGTGGACATTTATAGGAATACAGCGCAGGGTGTATGGCGTGGTAAAGACTCAAATGTGGATATGTGTTTGGAGTTTTCGCCATATTACGGCTTCCTCTCGCGTCAGAGCATTATGTGGTGGGGGTAGTGTTCTTCGTGAAAGGCGATAGTGTCGTAGGATGCGAGTGTAGGTTAATGGTATGGGCTCTGGCTGGAACTGCTCGGCGCGGTCATCTCGCGGCTCCCGGTGTGCATGCGCTCGGGCGTAGGCGTGTGCCTTCTGATTGCCGCGTAAGGACTCATGGCCCGGAGTCCACACGATTTGTATGTATGGTGGCAGCTGGTGCGCTCCATTCAGAATGCGATGTGCAGCCCTGGAAATTTTGGCCCTGTCATAATTTCTGCATGCCGTCTGAGAGTACGTCAGAACTATGACGCAATCCCTGTGCGGTCTCGTCGTGATGGCTAACGCTATCGCTAGTTCGTCTGCCTCCGCAGCGCTCACTCTGGAAACCGACGACGCATTTATTTCGGTCCTGTGATTGTCGACTACGCTGGTGACGAATGCGGTGCTGCGTGCGGTGCTGGCCGCGTCTACGTACAAGACATTGCGGTGGTTTCCATACTTTGTCGCGAGCGCCTGCGCTCGGGCTTGTCTCCGTCCGATATGGAAGTTTGGGTGCATGTTCCTGGGAATCGGTGAGACGTGCATTGTTTCTTGTATTCGTGTCGGGATTTTGGTCAGTGCGCTGGTCTTCCGTACGGTATATCCAATACGTTCCAAGACGCAGCGTCCCGCTATTGTGCGTAGTAGTCTTTCCTTCTGACTTACCAGGTGGGCCTCTATGATTTCCCGTGCGTTGTTGTACACCCCTGTCTCCTCGAGGCGAAGAGAGGAAAAGCTCGCCAGTACCGCAGTCAACAGTGGCACCGCACTGTTGTAGGAAATCGAGGCCAAGAATTACGTTGTGAGTGGCTTGATACACCGTATCGGAGAAAGAAACGTTCGCAGTGCACACTCCAATTGGTCGGAGCAACTTTCCACTCACAGCACGAAATGCATTAGCGTTATCCCAGCGGAAGATCACTTTACGGCCCTAGTCGGGTTTTTAAATCCAGACTGATGACGGAGACACTCGCTCCCGTGTCCACTAAGGCCACCGTAGCAACATTGTCCACTAAAACATGAATCTTGTTATGACGCATGGTGACTGGCGGAGGCATAGGGGCGTGTAGCTGATGATGACTGGTGACCTCACCTCCATTGGTTGCACCGCCTAGTTTCCCGGCGGCGGTGACGTGAGACGTCATCGCGGAGATGGAGACCTGCGCTGGCGTGAAGGTGGTGGCGTCAAGCTCCGCATAGAAGCTGGAGAGTCACTACGGTAATTCGCCTGGTGGTTTGTCCTGCTATCGGAGTCAGAAGGCCAGCGTGTCCCGTCGCCGTGCCGATTGCTACGCCGCTAAAACGTGCGTGGTCGCTCATACGACGGTGGGGACGTGCGTGGGTGATGAGGACGAAATCTGGCGACGTGACCGCGAATACCGCATTGGAAGCAGATGGGGCGCTTACGGGACTCACTGAAATTGTCATTAGCAGGATAACTGGCATGGTCATCCCACTCTTGAGAAACTGCAGGTGCTCTGGGTGAGTAACCATCGTGGAACTTATAACTGGGATACGCATTCAGAGTAGGGTTCTCGGCGTTCCCTTCGTCATCGGCGATCCCTTTTAGAAGATGACCAACTTTGTCCTCTTCTGTTATCTGAGGGTCCAGGGCCTTGCACAATTTCAGCACTTCCTCGATGTACGTCGTGCATGTTTCGCCGGGAACTTGGGCTCGCTGCATTAGGGTTTGTTCCGCACGCTTCTTTTTAGCTGCCGGATCTCCGAAGCACTTCTTGATTTCATCTACGAACCGTTCCCACGTCGTCATGCTTTCTTCGTGGTTTTCAAACCACACTGACGCGGTTCCCTTGAGAAAGAAGGCAACGCTGTTAATCTGGGCGGTGCCATTCCAGCCAGTGAACCGACTTGCGCGTTGGTAAAAGCTGAGCCATCCTTCCACGTCTTCCCCGGCTTTTCCGGCGAAGGTTCGTGGTTCGATATAGGGCTGCCATTGGGAGCTGGAAGAAGGCTACGGGTTGTCGCCGTCGGAAGCCATCTCTGGTGGCAGACCGGCAATTCGGCGACTTCGGCGAAGCTCCACGGATTGCACTTCTGCGGGAGGTTCGTCGTCGTTATTCGGGGACACCGTTGTTGTACCCAGCGCCGTCCACCAAAACTGTTAGGATGGGGTGCGTTTATTTAACAGATGAATTGATGAAAAGGGGCCGTGCCGACACCGAGCCGCTACCAAGACAAGCGCACTTCGTTCTCCTCTTCCTCCGTCCTTGCCGTAGTTTTCGTATTTATCGTATTCACGATAAATATTTAGAGCTTTTTTATTACAACATAGGTGTCAAAAAGCGTGCTACGAATAGGATAGACTCAACCACAACCTAATTCACACGTTATTAAACAATATAGCCGTATTTTATTTTGGATCACTTTTTATTCAAGCATCTGCCACAGGTATTTGTCCTCAGAACGTTTCATTTTCGTGCGCAAGATGCATCAGGAGCAGTATTGAAGATTGTAACAAACAAATGTAATAATTATTCTTAATTACAGATGAAGAAAGCTGTGGCAAAGTTTTCCTTCAATGCAACATATGCGTTAACGTCAGCGAATCACCTCGTTCCTCTCCCCTTGACCTTTTTTTCACAAGCCCTTGAAAGGCTTTGAAAAGAGTTTTGCACATTTTTATCATCTCTTTGTGCTTGGTAAACTAAAGTCAGTGTATCAGAAATTATATATATATATATATATATATATATATATATATATATATATATAAAACTGACTGATGCTTACGTTTTATTTTTTGCAGCTAAGTGTGGGTGCTGAAATTCGATTATGTTGAACTGAAAGGAAAACTGCTCATTGACAAATTGCCTTGCTGCTTTTTAAGATAACAATTTTGGAAGCGTGAAATCTTGACAGTAAACGTATTGCACCAGATGTTTGTGTAACACCTTTTGCAATTACCGGCCTCCCAAGCCACTCGGTTGGTAATCCCACTTTTATAAAGAAAGAAATACCAATGCTGTTAAATGGCTTTATTATTGTACCCGACTTGCTGCGCACGCAGTAGCGTATGCTGGGCCAAATCTTAACCCTTAGGTGTTTGCTTACTCACGTGTATCTTATATTACTGTAGCTCAACTTTGAACTTACTAATGAATGTAAATGCTCGTAAAGTGGTTTTATATAAACCAACAAACATTTAACCGAACAAACAACTATTTCGATAGCTCAGAAGCGTTCTCTGGAAAAATTTGTTCATGTTGGAAAGAAATTGGAATTGTTTTGAAGAACAAGGAAAAAAAAAAACAAATTTTGCCTCGAAAGGTAAAAAAATAAACTTGTCACTCTAAAAACTTGTCGAAAGAGACAATTCCCTATACAAGCGGTCACCCTTATTGGAAACCCGCGAAGAAAAACTTCCTGATTAGTAAGAAAGCAGAATCCATCTAGAGATAACGAGTAGACAGCAGGTGAGAAAATATTGAGGGTATCAAATAACGCTTATATTTCATCTCATCTGTTTCAGCAGCTCTTTTAACATGCAGTAAATGCGCTTTGCTTACGCAGTTCTTTTAACTGTACCTTTTCGCCAACTTCGGTCATGTCCCCAGTCGCTAACATGTTGATATCATTTATGAGTTGGCAGCTTTGAATAACATGGTGGTAGAAGCTTGGGTCCATCGGCTTCCCGTAGAGAATATTGTCCCTGACGGTCATATTGTGAACAGCGGGCAACTGTGGAGCAAAAGCTATACGACCCTGAAGAAGAAAAAAAGTGTTATTGCGCAGCGGATAATTCGCCGGTGTAGGGAAGGAAAATGCAATAGTCTCGAGTTGAATCAGTAAGCCTTCCCTTCAAGAAGAACTGGTGCAACGAAGGAACATGTTGCTGGTTAAGTTGACGCATGGAACGTTCTGTACTACGCTACACCATGCTTCCACATGTGAGATACTGAGCTGTAGCGTGAGACATACTAGAGATATTTTGCATTAAGCACGTTCATAATGGGGTAATTCATATGTCACATGCTACAACAGGTCAGTTATTGAAGGCTCTCTTCGTTAAGCAGAGGCGGAAACTGCCTAAGTGAAGCGTTGGTGTCAGTTCACTGGAGGGAAGTGATGTATATCGATCGGTCACGCATCTCGAGCGACGCGTCCACAATTGTTATGGAAAGGTTGGCGTGGTGAGCTTGTGTCAAGAACTGTATATATGCGTGATGCGTGCATTACTAATAAATAGTTACGTAGTCAGCGCCGTCCTGTCTATGTATGTATTACCGTTGTGGTCGTCTGTTTTGCGGAAGATTATCCTTAATTACTGGTTCAACAAGCACCCGCCAGCGAATACAACCCTTATATAGACTGTGACAACCTAAATAAACGATATCCATGTCGCACTCCAGATGCCCACTCAACCCTCAGTAAGTAAAGGTCTAAATTTGGAAAGGGAAGTTTGAACTGTGAGGCCGCTTCCATGGAGACCGAAAACCACAAGTGTGAAAAACTCACACCATTGCATCACGGCGTAATGCGCCAGGTATCTGGGAAGCTACAATTGCAAATCGCATTGTGAGCTACAGCTTAAGCGCAACCTTGGTTTGAGCCAGTTGGCGGAAACAGTGGCGCAATATAGACGTGGACAGAGAACACGTAAGACGTGTCAAACACCAACTTCCAACTGAGTTTATACAGAGCAAGAATCCCCTTTTTATAGTTCAGCCAAGTCACGTGATCATAGTAGAAATGCTACAACAATAACAATAAGTACGCGCGAAGGCTAAGCGATCAGCGGCGCAAGCTAATCAAAAGACATGCGCAAAGATTTGGTCAGAAAATCATTTACTTATCAAGAAGTGGTAAAGGCGCCATGCTGACACAAGCATCACCCACTCGCTCGATATAACAGGCCTCCATCACATCCCTCTCAGTTTTACCTTTACTTCTGCCGATAAATTTGGTTTGAACATTCATTGGATAACACGTGCATTCCCCTTTGACAACTTAGGTCAGTGGGTATCACAACAACCACAAAAACACCATGCCCTGCACTCCGCATCAATTTGTAACATTGTAGCACGTCGGTAAAGCATTAATCGTTGGCTGAAGAACCGTTATGTGACACATGATTCATAAGAGCCCTTCTCCACCAAACCAATATTAATTCAGACAACGTAGATGTCAATTGAAGTTGAGTGTGCTGTAAGTTTTTGCTTTTCCCTCCCTCCTTCTAGCTATTCCTCCTACGGCTTTTTGCCTCCGAGCCCCCGATCGATTTTCCGCCACAGGTAAATATGCGGGTGATTACGTGCAGACTGGCAAAAATTATCTACGTCTCTTAACAGAGCTCTCGGTTTCTAACGCCAATTGCACCGACAATGCGCCATTTGCACAACTCCGTAGAACCTGACACATGTGCTGCGGATCCTGCTATCTTCAACATTACTGCTTGTGTAGGCAAGCTTACACGTCCTGTATACGGTTATTGGAGCTGTAAATCAAAGAGCTATAAAACCTAAAAGAAAGAAATGCAAAACATAGTCAGCGCTACCTTTATAAAACACGTCATGCTATTTCTAAGTGTCTTTCCGACCTGGAGGCGTTTATGTGCAATGACTATTGGTACACTCCATAATCAAACGCTGCGCGCAAGAATAGCAGGAAAAGTAGGACGGCGGCTGAGACAATTACTGTAGTATGCATGAAACAAAGTTCGAGTTCGAGGTTGCGGGTTTCATCCTTGTGCCGGCCGCCCCATTCCGATGGGGGCGTGACACAGAAAGGATTTTGCTCTTAGATTTATGTGCCCGTTAGGAAAACCCAGTGGTAAAATGATTCTGGAGATCCTAACTACGGCGTACCGGTCAATCCGATCATGAATTCGTCACGTAAGTCTATGGTATTTGATTATTTATTTGAAATGTTATAGGTTCCGAGACTCTGCTAGAGAGTTGTTTTTGATGGTATTTCGTGAACAAAAATGTAAACACTTTCGAGGATGCAAGCAGCTGCAGTTAGCTTCCTGTTGACCTACCGTGGTGGCGACTTTGCCTGCAATGACGTGCATGTCACCCAGTATGGCAGCGAGCAACGAGGATTTGCCGCTACCTACAAATCCGACGATCCCAACCAAGGAACCGGGCTCTACCTCCAGGTCGATGTCTTCAAGTTGCGCTTCCGATACACCAGTGTCAGGAAGGGCCCAGGAAAAGGAGCATCTCTCTATTTTAACAGCACCTGAATACGAGCGGAAAATAATTTGACACGTTTATATAAGCATGATCAATGTTGATATTCTAAGGGTAACATCCAGTCCTTGAAGAACATTGACCTGGATTTCGGAAATTGAAGTTGTATTCGCTTTTCATGGTCATTCGCAATAACGTTGTCCAGAAGTATCAACACTTTTCTTTTTCTATTTTTACTGCCATTCCCCTTCCATGATACCGAGTGGGAAGTTAGAACTTTGATGTACGCCGACTTTCCCGCCTTGGTTTCTTAGCGGCTACGGCGTGGAGCTGCTCAGTTCGAGGTCGTGGGTTCGATCCAACGGAATGCAAAACAGTCGTGTACTTTGATTTTGCTGAAGTTAAAGAAACAGCAGGCGGTAAGAAATAATCCAGAGTCCCCCACTGTGGCGTGCCTCATATTCAGATCGTAGGTTTGAAGCGTAAAGCCTTAAAATGCATTTTAATTGTTAACCATTCAATCCGCCTTCAGCCTTTCTTCATTATTAAATGTCACTCTCAGTTGTCTTTATGATTGGTATGGCGAGATATAATACGGACTGTTAAACCATGGCCGACCGAGATGCAATTAAAATACATTCTTGATCTGTGAGAACAACTAGACAACGACAAAAAAACAAAAAGGGACGTTCGCAGACGCTGTCTATGAACTGAAGCTTTATTGCAAACACGTGACAAATGCACAGGGCGTCTCATTGTATTAACATAATTTCATTTGGTCACTCATGACATGTAGCACTATTGCCCCTATTTGGATATAAATTACTCTCAGAAGCCGGCATTATTTGCACACAAAATGAAAGTGAATAATTGACAAAATAAAACTTTTTTGCTAATTTAACGCTTGAAACTGACTACGTCACGTATGAAATTTCACGAATTGTAGCCGGTAACTTTTAAAGGCATGTACACTTGGTAAAACTTATGAGGATGACACCAGTTTCAAATAATGTATTGGTTTTCCGGTAACTTTAGGCCTTCAATGCACAAGAAGGCGTTCTGCTAAAAAAGTAAGTGGAACAAGCAGTGCATTTTCACGTGCAATTCAGTGCATGTGGAACTGCCTTCTATAATCGCTGGTTTAAATTCGTGTACTGCAATGTGTGATGAAGCAGTTAGTTTAAAATGGTATTAGTAACATTTTCGTAACTAGATAATCATGCATATTGATTTCAGGCGTGAGTCATGTATACCTCTTCGAGTATTCCAGCTCAGTAGGTCGGTTTGTGGTAAATACCACAGGCGATTGAAAAGAACTCTGTTAGCGTTAAAATAAAACACCATGTATACAACGCACACTGCACCAAAGCGGGAAAGAATAAATAAAACCAACACATCGTACAACAGCGCTAGATACATCACGTGTGATTAAATGTGATTGAAAAGTTCAGTTAGTCCTGTTTAGAGTGATAAGAGGCCTGACTTACGCATTCGTGCGCGTGCTCACGGATGCGAAAAGCTGCAGCTATCTGTGTCTCATAATGATAGTGGTACTATCGAAAAGTGGTACGCAACCTCGAGTGCGACAGTGGCCAGATAGATGAGATGTGGGTGTGCCCTTTAATGAAGTGTGGTATTCTTTCAGGAGTACTTTGGGGCAGCGCCCTGTTTGGCCAATATAGACTTTACCACAATCAAACGGAGCTTTGTAGACGACGCCTTTACTCCAAGGTGCAAACCTGGAATAATGCTTGATCGAACAGTCAGCGTTCTGAAGCGAGGTCCCGCCCTCATGCTTTTTCTGAATGGAAACACACATGTTGCTATGTTTGCGCTTTGAAGAAGAAAAAAAAAAAACATCCTAGTCCTATCTAATGCCGATTTTCTTGATGAGGTGCATAACCGAATGCAGGTATGGAATACCTACAGATTTGCGCCTGTTAAGTTATTTGCGCGAGTTCCTCAGGAATGTTTCTTCCCGCGTTATTCCAGCGAGCGAGCGAGATTGCTTACTGGCTCGGAGGAGCCACAGCCCAACGAGAGGGAACAAACGTAAAGAGTTATGTGAAAATAGCTTCTCTGTCACTGAACAAATGTGTTTTGCGTTTACGGCGCCTCTATTAGTGCGGCTGCCTCCGTTATACCGACTCAAGCATTCTCCCAAGGGCACCGGCTTCGCAAAATATTAGCTTCATTATCAAGACTGACTTGGACAGGTCTGTTCATTATAGCTGAAAACTCAGTTCGAGACAGATGAAGAGAACACAAACACGCGCGACTCCTCCGTATTCGTGCTCCGCGCGCACAGAAGCCGCACAAGGCAGCTGTTGTGCCGTGTTGCTGCATTCGCACTTTATCTTTCAAATCTCCGAACAGGAGCCAGGCAGAATGAATCAGATCGAGGCCTTAAGGTCATGTGCACGTGGGCTTCCTAACCTATTCCGTCAATTCTATCCACTGATACGCGAGAAATATGAGGGTGCGGCTTGTCGTGCTGCAGGAACACTTTTATTGCGCGATAGTTACCGCACAACACGTGTTGTAGTTTCTTCAGCGTTTTAATTACTGGTAACTTAAGCATTCATTTACATACATAACTGCACTGTACCCTGTTTACACCATTCCACATCGCTTAGTTTTACCCACTTTATTTTTTTGATGAGCACATCAACGTCTTCTAGGTTTCCGTCGAGGCTGTCCAAGGCCAACCACTTAAAGGCCTATCTTCAATGGTCGTCTGGCCATTTTTAAAATCTCCAGCATACCTTGGCACGCCGTTCGGACTGACATGCGTAGCTATACGAAGGCTGAAGATTCATGAATGTTTGCAACTAAAATGTGATGTTTGACGAGGAATTCTTCACCGCGCCTTCAGAAAACGAAACATCGTGGGCTGCCATTCTGTTTGAGACGCTGGTGGACAGTTGATGCAACCTGTTCATTCGAAATGCCAATTCTTGAGCACACAAAAGATAGTGCGACGTTCCATCAAACACCTATTCTTGTGTGCTTTTGCACTAGCGCAAGAAATAGTTAACCATTCCCTTCATTATGGCCTTCGTAAAATGCCATTCACTCGAGGCCTTTACCTTTTCTCGCGGACGCGGATGTTTCGCAACCGCTATGCGAGTTCTCCTGTTCTTCAGCAGTACAAAAATCGGCGATTCTCTTGAGTGCCAGAGACCCCTGAAATGAAATTTGAGGATCACAGCGAGCACAGCAATGTCGCAATGCACCAAACATTTATGCTACTGCTGTAAACCATGTTGATAACTTGATCGTCATCATCATCATCACCATCAGCATATTTTTATGTCCACTGCATGATGAATCTTGCCATCTCGAATTACCCCTGTCTTGCGCTAGCAGATTCTAATTTCCACCTGCAAATTTCCCAATTTCATGACCCCCCCTAGTTCTCTGCCGTCCTCGACTGCACTTTCCTTCTCTTGGCACCCATTCTGTAACTCTAATGGCCCACCGGTCATCTACTCTAGGCACTTGGTTTGGTTTGGTTTGGTGCCTATAGAAATAACACAACCCACTACGGGGGATTACACGGCTTGCCTAGATATACTTCTCTCTCGTAATGTCAGCAAGAATATCCGCTATGCCCGTTTGCTCTCTGATCCACACCGCTCTCTTCCTGTCTCTTAACGTTACGCCTAACATTTTTCATTCCATCAATCTTTGTGCGGTCCTTAACTTATTCTCGAGCTTCTTTGTCAATCTCCAAGTTTCTGCCCCATATGTTAGCACAGGTAAAATGCAATCATTGTACACTTTTCTTTTCAACGACAGTGGTAAGCTCCGAGTCAGGACATGTAAATAGCTGCCGTATGCATTCCAACCCGATTTTATTCTTTTGTAAATTCCTTTCTCATGATCAGAGTCCACTGTGAATAATTGACCTAGTAAACGTACTCCTGTGCAGACTCTAGAGGCTGACTGGCGATCCTAAATTCTTATTCTCTTGTCAGGCTGTTGAACATTATCTTTGTCTTCTGCATATTAATCTTCAACTTGACACTTGAACTTGATAACTTCATGCTTCGATACAAATGTTTCTATTAAAAGTAAAAAGGCAGACTGGTACCTTGGGCGTTAGAACTGCCAATCATGTTATGATTATGCTGCGAGAAATGACCCGATGCGACTGATTAGTGCCTTGTATCCTTCGGCTGCTGAGAAAGTCATCACAGGACAAATTTCTCTCAGCGGCGGTTACATTTCGACAGGGTGCGTGGTGCAAAAAAAAAAATGCCCGTGAACTGTGCTCTGAGGCACACTGAAGACCTCCACGTGACTGAAACCACACTTCAGTCACGCCGTATACTACAGGAGCCTGTCATTACTGGTTGGTGGGAAGCAAAACCACATAGCGTTCTCTTAAACATTGCTCACAAATCGACGGCTTTCTTCATAACAACTTTCATATAGGGCTATATTGTGTGTTCTCTTAGTTATGGAATTGATGGAAGGCCCTAAATTCGGCGATACTTCCCATCAACACTGTTCCTACTCTACAATCTGTTACGCATTGGTAATCGGTGCTTCTATTCTCTGTCTTGTACCGACCGCATTCCGCTGCATTGGATACAAACACTTTTGTAATGAAGCGAGCGAGATCACGTATACTATTCGCTATAGTAGTCACTTCGTTATAAATGTCACGTATTTTCACATTTTCCAATTTGACTGTGCTTGAGTGGTTACGTTCTACAAAACCTGAGTTTTTTTATCGTGCGCCACTTAGCAAAATAATCGATCGACGACCTGAATCGTGATAATATAACAATCATATTGCCAATCCAATCAAACAATATATTCATCTATCAGTCTATCCATAAGCCAATGTTTCTTTACTTTTTGTGCTGCGTTGGTTGTCCGTGGGGCACTCCGACACCCTTATCAGCTCAATTGGCCGGTCGTGAGCGACGGATGTCAAGAAAGGCATAGAATCGAGCCAGAGCCATCGTTACGTCACACCGGCCCCGACCAACGGACTCTCTGGTTAGTGCCGGCAGTGATGCAAAGAAAGCAGTCCGACGCAGAATTCTCATTGTCGCCGCTATAACAAAACGCGGTTGGCAGCAATGGCTTCACTTATTATACGCGAACAAATAAAGGCTGGTAATTTTTTTAGGTATCTGGGACAAAAGTGAGTACGCAATCCGAGCAACGAAGGCCCCGATATTAATACGTACGCCAGTCAGTTTCTATGGACATTATTTGACATTTTATTAGTCATTCGGACATGATTTCCTTAATAATTTGTCGTTTTTATCTTTCTGTCTTAATTTTTTTTGCTTTTGTCTTCGCTGATCTTGTACGTCTTTCTTCTTCATCTCATATTTAGTACCTCCTTCGAAGTAGCAAGCCCTGCATACGTATAGCAAGGCTGACACATTCATTTACCATTGTTCTATTTTGCTCTCTCGCGCGAGCACGTGTTCCAAGGTGACATTGTGAAAGTGGGCATGGCTTTGTCTTACGGCCAGTGACTCGCAAAAAATGACAACAAGGCAGGAAGCTGGACCAGTTTGTTTGAGTAGCTTGACGTATTTATAGTGGTGCAAAAACAAAAGACCAAAAACACGGAGAGGACAGCGCCTTTGCTAGCTGTTATCATGTGCGTTTCCAAGTTTTCTTTGAGCGCTGTAAATATGTCAAAATAAAATGAATTTACGCTGGCACTCTGGCGTAAAATTGAATTGTGAAGACCAAAACTTGGCTAGGGATGCATACACTATTTCCTTAAACATGAAATTTGCTATAAAATATTTCGGTATGGTTCCGCTCACATCATATTTATAAGATAGAAAGCTTGCCAGGGCGATGTTCGTCCATTGTGTATCTTATGTATACGGCATGACAATACCTAAATTAAAAAAAATATCCCAGCAGTATAGAACAGAACGTTCCTGCTATTAGCAGCTTTCGCTTATATGTATATTCACTCAATATATCATGTATTTTGTCTTGCTCAGGTACAAAGATTACTGTCAAGTCTCATATATGTTTCATTGCTTCTCAGGAGTGATCATTCGCTCGCTTACCTGACTGATATTCCTCAGAGCGTGTCCACAGTTGTTCATGCTGAGGTCTGTCATATACAATAGTGACACACAGGAGAACGCCAATGCTGGCGTAAAGATGATGTCTGGTTCTAGTACGCGCAGCGTCGAGAATAAAATGATCATAAGCTGTAACAGAAATGGAAAGACGGCGACAAATAAACGATTAAGATTGATCGATTGGTACATAAGACTTATATAAAAAGAAATATAAATGCCAGAGCGTTACATGTCTAATGAGGCAGGAAAGCTGGCGTTGTCCGCAACCAGTAATAATTGCTTATAATCTAATAAAACTTCCCAAGTTGTTGCAGCAGTCTTACTATGAGGGCAAGTTTCATTAAAGTCGGTTCATCAATGTTTGTGCTATCCTCTCCTTTATTACCCACCAAGGTAGGTGATTGGCCATCGCATTGGGCTGCTGAACTCTGATGTTGCAGGTTTTATGCCGCCCGCGCCAGTTGCATTTTATTGAGGGCAGAACGAAAAAAAAAACATTGGTGTACTTTAGTTTATGTGCAGGTTAGTAGCATCATGTGGTCAAAATTAATCCGGAGTCCCACGTTACGGCATACCTTATAATGAGATTCTAGTTATGGCACTTGAAATCCTGACTGACTGACTGAACAAACTCTATTAAAACCAGCAAGAGGTGGTGGCTGGGCCTAGGCCTCCCAAGTGGGGACGTCGAAGTGTTGCCTCTTCGCCGCCTCACAGGCTTGCTGGGTCGCCCAGAGTTGGTCGTCGAGGTTGGAGCTACGCAGGGCAGCGTGTCATCTCGACTTGAAATCCCGAGAATTTATTTTTTCCTCGCCTATATTATTTGACGTTCACCCGGTAATTTGGCACTAAAATCACTTTACGGCCAATTGACTATCTGACTTACTCCTAGCGTAGCTATCATAGCCGTATTTCGTTAATGTATTGGTCGGAAAATAAAGTGCCCTGTGCCTACGTATGACATTTTGAATATATTTGAAGTGAACAAGTGTATCGTGCAAAGAATGTCATGGTGAACATCTTAAATGGACTGACAACCACTTTTTGTGGTACCCGTGTTTTAGTGCAACGGAAAGCTTACTGGTCTTAGTGCGCAATTATGCAGCGGTAACGCGGAAAACGCCATGCAACATTTCGTATCAGAATTTTACGATCTGCATTTAGGATGTAATTGTGTTCAAGAAACACGCTGGAAACGGTGATAGGTGATCGCGATGGCAATTATACGCCGGCATTGGTGGGAAGCAGACGAGAAGTGCAGCTCTATCTGTGAAAAAGTTATATTTTAACGCGCGTTAAGGGCCCCGTGTCGCAGAAAATCCGGCGCCGGCTTCGGCGTCGGCGTTAAGTATCGACGTCTGGCGGAAATAATCAACCGAACCACATCATCCCGAACCACCCCGACCACACAGGCACTCCACATGGCGTAAGGCGTTAGTGAACAAAAATTGAATTTCTCAAAGTAAAATCCGTCAGAAAATTTGTAAAGTACGACTTAACCACAACCTACAGGCGTGATAGCGTCGGATTGTAATTTGAATATACGTGAAAAAAAAAAAGCCTGTTAAGCAGCCAGAGATCTCTGAATGCTATCGCGTTTCACTCTTAAAGGGGAAGCGTAAGCGTCCTCCAATTCTGATGGTGTTTTTCTTTGGTTCTAGGCAACATTGAGAGGAATGTTGAAAACCAAGCCTTTCTAAATTTTGGACACGCGCTCGCCTCGGGGCAACAGTAAATAATTTTTAAAATAATAAGAAAAGGCCCTAGGGCCTTCACATTTTGATATAAGAAGGCTGTAAAAATGTCTTCCCAGCAATGCATTTGTGCTTAAATGTGAAGCCAACTTTAAGGGGGTCAGTCTTTGTAAGCTGGCCTTGGTCTTTGTAAGCTGGCTTTCCCATGTTGTGTAATGCAATGAAGCCTACTTATAACGAAAATTGTGATGCAAACGGAGCCCGATAACGCTATCGCGTTCCACTCTTAAAGGCGAAGCTTTAGCGTCCTCCATTTTTTGTTAATCAAAGCGATGTTCCTTCGATTCATGTTTTATGAAGCATTGAATTATTTTTGATATAATAGGTGGTGACCGAATCTACGCTCCCTGACAGCTCCCTCCAAGTACCACACAAACTCATCTCGAAGACCATACTTTTGCTCGCTGCATGCGCCAGGCTTATTTTTAGCCAAGCCAAGCTGAGTGGTAGGATATACCAGTAGTGCTATTATTGCAGTGCTAACACCAATTCACAGCACAATTCGTCGATCGCATTTTGTATCTC
Organism: Dermacentor silvarum; assembly: GCF_013339745.2. NCBI lineage: Eukaryota > Metazoa > Arthropoda > Arachnida > Ixodida > Ixodidae > Dermacentor > Dermacentor silvarum. The sequence goes on from NC_051163.1 coordinate 116,270,802, forward strand.
ATAGAGACCACAGAACTCTCGCGAACTCGTGCGTGAAACAGTGCTCACGCGTGAATAGCTCTGCCTGCTCTACCACTCCACTCGTTACAACGAAGGCAGCCTCGACTCAGTTACAGCGCACTTTTTATTAATTCGTAATAAGCATGGAATAAAGCGCGAAAGTGTAATAATATACGAACTGCCGTTTTAGCAATAAGTATGGTATGCCTAATAACAGCCGGCTTATGTGCTGTAATCTCATGCACTACACCCGAAGTACCAAGACCTCACCGCCAGGCTACGCCACTTACAGGCTTTTGAGACTTCTTTGCTAACCTAAAATAATATTTCCTACTTGAATCGCGAACAGCTGTGCTGGATTCTATCCCTATAAATCATGATAATTTCATTTCCATCAACGACCCACCACGCATTCTGGCCAGTTGTAAGTTCCTTTAAGCAAACATGACAGCGCTACGAACCGCGGGGGGACCACGAATTTTAGAATCAATTCTATTCCTCCTCTCCTGGCTTTCCAGGTTCCTTGTTGGCACGTCGTGATGCCAACATGTTCATACACGCGACGTCCGCAGCGAAAACCGTTCGATTGCTCTATCCGAGAGAGCAGCACTTCGACGACAACCAGCCGTGTGTTTTGAGTCGGAAAGGGGGCTCAGCCATTTTGCCCCGCAGAACCTTCCGTGAAGTGTAGGAGAGTTTGCTCCTTGGCTAGTTGGGCGTACATTGTAATTTGAACTAAAACAGCACAAAAAAGGACAAAAGTGACAGAAACAGCACTGTGTATGCCACTCTTGTCCCGTCTTTCACATTGTTTCTAGTTCTAAATACATTGATACATCTTTCATTCAGCCGGCGCATTGCGGAAGGCGAGCACAAGTAGAGAATCGCGCAGCCCTTCTTCTGGCTCTCTATTCTGGTTGGCTGACGTCACTCATGCCTTTCTCTGCGCTGCACAACACTGATAAGAGTACGCAATACGGAGGTCAGAGCGCCACGGAGAACGGTACCGAAGGCGAGTGACAAACCTTGGCGGTCACGTAGCCATTCACCAAACGCCTGTAACATTGAAGTTACGGCATCAATTCGAAACATTCTTGGGATTTATGCTCATTGTAGACTGGTACACATGCTGCGACTACAAAACAAGATTTTTTTCTTTAGCTCAGAGCTGGTTCCGGGGTCCTTTGCGAAGATTCTGCACTCAAGCCACGTTTACATGAATGCGACAGAAGCGTATCATATTATCGTTCATGTGTATCGTACCGCAAGTAAACAAGGTAATCAGATGGGAAGGTGGTATCGCATCAAATGCGCCAAACTGGGGTAGCTTGAGATGGAGAATGCGCATTTCAGCGGCCCATCTAAACAGAAGTGTATTGTATCAGGAATTCTGGGAAAGCATTCGCTGCGGGATGACAACCGGCCAACTAACCGGTGGTGGCCGCTGCCGCACTGCGGGACACCAATACAGAACTTTCGGCTTGCGAATTTCTTTTCACAAGTGAGCACATTGTTTCAACAGACATTGACATTGTTTCAACAGACATATCATTGACCAACAGGCACTGTTTCAACACTGCGCGTTGAAACAGAGTCTTGTTGGTCAATGATAAATGAGGCTAACACCAGTGAATTGTTTGATTCGTGCCGTTAACGTAGTCATGTCTACTTTGAGGAGACAGAAGCCATGACGGCCGCGTTTGGCTACCACTGGACATGACAGTAGTCGCAGGCACGCTGTAAAATTTTATTATCCTAATAGAATACGGCAAGTTTCCGCAAAATAAACGTCGCGTAAATTTTCTACGCGGACAAATGAAGGATAACCTGCCGTCACCAGGCAGTTACTTTCAGTACATTTCAGAGTGCCACAGCAAAAGCACGCTTATCGGAAGTTAGCGCTAAATTTCAATTATGACACCAGATGACGTTAGCTAGCTGGACAGGGTAATGCGCATTTCAGCGGCCAATCTAAACACAAGAGTATGGTATCACGATTCTGGGAACGCGTTTTGTGCGGGATGACATACGCTACTGTGTAGATTTAATACGGAAAATAATACGACACGCTCTCTACTGTATTCATGTAAACGCGGTTACAAGCAAGTATATAGCAGCGGCCGCGTCACTTCACCAGAAGGCAGGAGAAATTACCATCCGACATAGCGTTAGCACAAGGTCTGTCGAGCATTTTCATTGCATAAATCACAGATGAACTGGTATTACGAAGAAGCGGTTATTACATGCGCTTCCTAAAAAATCAGGATAAATACCACAAGAAATGCCTGCGGGGTGCTTTACCACGAGTGATAACAGCTTCAAAGTGTTTGCGTTTAGAGGTATCACCTTGGAGCGGTTATTACGCTGGACATCGGGAAGTTCCTCTGGCTGTGCCTGATTAGCCGAAAAGCCAAAGAACACGGCTTTCGAAGAGATGTTATAGTAAAGTATGGTATATGTTTGCGAAAACACTCTGAAAAGAGAAAAACCGCGAGACAACACCGTTGCTCCACAAAATAATGAAGAACTCGCAATTTCGGAAGAGAATAAGAGTTGTGTGCAAATCTGCTTGTGGCGACACGCACCACAGAGCTTGTGGACGAGTAGAGGCAATCCAAGATAGCATCCAAGAGGTTCACGCGGAAAAGCCACCGGAGCTCGGTTTCCCTGAAGCGCAACACGTTCTCCTGGAGGGCGTCTTCCCAGGCATACATCTTGACGATGCGGATCATGGCCAGCAAGTCTGTAGTGACTTTCAGGCGTTCTTCGCGGGCACTTGTCACTTTTGCCTGCAAGAAAGTGGACCAGTTTTTTTAGTCGCTGTTGTTTTTTCCGTTCTCATTGATTTTTGTCAATTGATATACTCTATTGATCCTAATTAAATGGTTTTACAGAACCCCAAACACCCAGAGGCATTTATTTCAACTCTGTGATTGAGTCAATTTTTTAATCATGATTTTACCTGGCCAGCATGTATTACATCAAATACTTGATTTCAAACACGCTCCTCTGCCGTGCTTTAAGTGCGCGCAAAGGAACTGCAGTAGGTAAAATTATATATGGAGCCCTAAATTACGGCGATTCTCATTACCCACTATTCAGTTTCAGGACACTAAACCTCCCAAGTTCTTAAAATCTTTAAATGCTCATTGCGTCCTAAGAGTGAAATTGCCGAATAAACACGTCTTGTTCAGCGTTATTAGCAGTACATTACACTTTTTTGTATATAAAGAGCTCCAGGATTAAGAAAACCGGACGAGCAAAGCAGGGACAAAAGTGGGACATGGTGTACGTGCATGTTCAGTTTCAAGTGATTGTCTTCTGCTAATAGCGCTGCTTCTTCCGAACTTCTGTACACCCTAGTAGCATAAGTGCTCCAGCAAGCTTATTGTGATTTAACAGCTGCACGGGAAGTATCGTGAACTAAAGTCCCATAAAGCCCCTCTACCTTCTGGAAAGTACCTCCATCTTCTCTCTCCTCCTCCCGTCTCTTCTCCTAAACCGCTTCTTTTTTTCTTTACTTTCTGCTTGCGAAAACAAGTCGACGGTGGCGCACGCTCGAAAGTTCCCGTTTAAACTTTCAGGCCGGGCGTGCGCCGCCGCCGCCGCCGTTCAGCACGATTGGACGATTGCTGTTCGCGCTATCACGTGACAGCAATCGTCCAATCGGGGATACAGGAAAGAGAGAGAGAGAGAGAGAGAAGCGGCATTGTTCAAGAGATGGCGGTACTTTTCCGAAAGTAGAGGGGCTTTAAAGTAACAGTGCTCTAGATAACTTCTAGCGTTTGCAGCGGATGCTCGCCATCTGCTGTGGCTTTGCCTAAACTACACATGAAGGAGAGTGCTTAGATGTGTCATGGTACAGGCAACGTGCACTTACTCATGAACAATAACTTCCACAGGGCAGTTCTGGAGATTATGCATAAACTAGGACGGCACGCACTTGTTGAACTAGTTTGTGTCTGTAAAAGTTCTTGCGTTAAGAAAAACAATTCGCGAATCCAGTGCACATGTGGGAATCGGTGGCATGAGAAGCTTTCTTTGATGCTTACTGAAACGTTTTAAATTTTTTTGTAGCTCAACTCTCCTAGCTTTGATGCCATTCTGTTCCCTCTGATTTTTCCTTCATACTCGGCTGCTTTTCTTGCACACTTAGTCTGGTCTCAGTAACCAACTTTTTAAATTTTTGCCACTTGTGCTTGTATATTAAGGGACATACAAAGTTTCACATGTCTATCTTGAAGCGTTGTTCAAGCATGTTCACATGTCCAGCGGCCAAGTTATTGTATACTCGACAAGACAGCAGTCAGCAGCCAGCACGCGGAAAGTAGGGGAGAGAACATTGCTTAGTCGATCATAATTCTGTGCTGTATAGGTCATGCGAGAACACATACACGATGAACGAAACCGTGTGACGTAGGCAAAGAGATATTGGCTAAAAAAGCCCCTGCACTCACCCATAACCTTTTCTGGACGAAGGAGAACAAAACGGGCAGGCACAGGACGATAACGACCCATGCGGCGCAGCAGAGTGAAGGGCCGACGCCAGTGCGTGTTGCGAGCATCCAGAAGACAATGGGAAGCGACAAGGCTCCGAACATTGGCATGGGAACAACATAAACGCAGTTGGACGCCAACCAACAGTCCACGGTCAGCATCGAAGTGATGCGACCTGCCGTATAGCGTGCTCTGGTGAGAGCCGACATTGACGTTACCTGAAACACCAGCAATGTCCGATGTACACATGTTCGCTTGTTCATTGTCGAGGTGGTCGCATAGAACACTATAATTGTTTTTGATGTGAAAGCATCATATGGCCCACTGAGGGAGAAAGCCGGCGTCTGTCATCTGGACAAGCGAAAAACCGCACCAAATTCCCATTGGCATGTGAGGCCACGCCGCGAGCGCGCCTCGACGGAGCAGAACGGGCGAAAGGCGGGCGAACGGGCGAACCTGCTGCCGCGATAGCACGCCAGGTGTTGCGTGAGGGGAGAGGGCATCGCCGCAACGCCGCGTCATCTTCGCTCTCGGAAGACTGTGTTATCCGCACGTTCTTTGTCCGCACAAGCTCTCACCTGCGTTTTAACTGCGCCTCAGAAAGGCCAATTAAAACGCGCCAATCATTGGCCAATCGTCTGAACGCGCTCACTTGCCCCCGAGGCATAACTCAAACGAGACTCAGTGGCGTTCATCATCCTCATCATCAGCCTATATTTTTTATGTCCACTGCAGGACGAAGGCCTCTCCCTGCGATCTCTAATTACCCCTGTCTTGCGCTAGCGTACTCGAACTTGCGCCTGCAAATTTCCTAACTTCATCATCTCATCTGGTTTTCTGCCGACCTCGAATGCGCTTCCCTTCCCTTGGTATCCATTCTGTAACCATAATGGTCCACCGGTTATCCATCCTACGCATTACATGGGCTGCCCAGCTCTATTTGTTCCGCTTAATTTCAACTAGAATATCGGCTTGCCCCGTTTGTTTTCGGATCCACACCGCTCTCTTCCTGTCTCTTAACGTTAGTCCTAAGATTTTTCGTTCCATCGCTCTTTGTGCAGTCTAACTTGTTCTCGAGTTTCTTTGTTAACCTCCAAGTTTCTGCCCCATATGTTAGCACCGGTAGAATGCAATGATTGTACACTTTTCTTTTCAACGACAGTGGTAAGCTCCCAGTCAGGATTTCGCAATGCCTGCCGTATGCACTCCAACCCAATTTTAGACTCTAGAGGCTGACTGGCGATCCTGAATTCTTGTTCCCTTGCCAGGCGATTGAACATTAACATTGTCTTCTGCATATTCATCTTCAACCCAATTCTTACACTTTCTCGATTAGGGTCCTCAATAATTTGCTGTAATTCATCTCCATTGTTGCTGAATAGGACAATGTCATCTGCAAACCGAAGGTTGCTGAGATATTCGCCGTTGATCCTCACGCCTAAGCCTTCCCAGTTCAAGAGCTTGAATACTTGTTCTAAGCATGCAGTGAATATCATTGGAGAGAATGTGTATCCTTGCCTGACCATTTCTTGATAGGTAACTTTCTACTTTTTTTTGTGGAGAACCAAGGTAGCTGTGGAATCCTTGTAGACGTTTGCTAAGATATTCACGTATGCCTCCTGTACTCCTTGATTACGCAATGCCTCTAGGACTGCTGGTATCTTTACTGAATCAAATAGCTTTTCATAATCTATGAAAGGCATATAGAGAGGTTGATTGTACTTCGCAGATTTCTCGATTACCTGATTGATGACATGGATATGATCCATCGTAGAAAGAAAGTAAGGAATATTTGAAATTATAACGTGGCGAAGATTGAGGAAGCCGTAAAATGTGGACGCAGCATAAAATCAGTAAGAAGAAACCTTGGCATAGGACAAGGCAAGATGTATGCACTGAAAGATAAGCATGGTAATATCATCAGCAATTTCGATGACATAGTAAAAGCAGCGGAAGAATTCTATACTGACCTGTACACTGCCCAAAACAGCCAAGCTACTTTCATTCGAAACAGTGATTAACTGGATACAGAGGCTCCTTCTATAAGTCCTCTCTATATGCCTTTCATAGATTATGAAAAGCCATTTGATTCAGTAGAGATACCAGTAGTCATAGAGGCATTGCGTAATCAAGGAGTACAGGAGGCATACGTGAATATCTTAGCAAACATCTACAAGGATTCCACAGCTACCTTGGTTCTCCACAAGAAAAGTAGAAAATTATCTATCAAGAAATGGTCAGGCAAGGAGACACATTCTCTCCAATGATATTCACTGCATGCTTAGAAGAAGTATTCAAGCTCTTGGACTGGGGAGGCTTAGGAGTGAGGATCAATGGCGAATATCTCAACAACCTTCGGTTTGCAGATGACATTGTCCTATTCAGCAACAATGGAGACGAATTACAGCAAATGATTGAGGACCTTAAGCGAGAAAGTGTAAGAATTGGGTTGAAGATGAATATGCAGAAGGAGCCCTTCCTGAAGCCAGCCTGTTCTCTTGGTTGGCTGAAGTCAAGGGTTGCCCCGATTCTATTGGAAATTATCTTGGTGAATATTTTAGACAATACTGAAAGCAAGCTAATGGGTCTATAATTCTTCAATTCTTTAACGTCTCCTTTCTTATGGATTAGTATAATGTTGGCGTTTTTCCTGCTCTCTGGTACACTTGAAGTTGTGAGGAATTGCGTATAAAGGGCCGCAAGCTTTTCAAGCATGATATCTCCACCATCTTTGATTAAATCTACTGTTATTACATTTTCTCCAGCAGCTTTCCCCTTGGTCATGTCTTTCAAGGGCCTTCTAACTTCATCGATAGTTATAGAAGGAGCCTCTGCTATCCGGTTCATCACTATTTCGAATGAAAGTAGCTTGGCTGTTTTGGGGCACTGTACAGGTCAGTATAGAATTCTTCCGCTGCTTTTACTATGTGATCGAAATTGCTGATGATATTACCATGCTTACCTTTCAGTGCATACATCTTGCCTACAAGTACGGCGATGATTTTTGAAGAACGGATGCGACAATCACTTGTTATGCAATGGAATGCTCGAGGTTTACGTGGTCGTTTGTCGGATTTCCGACAGCGGGTATTTAAGTACCAATTTCCAGTTATTGTTATCTGTGAACCTAATATGGATTCTTCTTTCCGTATTTCTGGATATGTCCAGATATGGTCTCGTAACGACCAAACCTCAAGCAAAGTATTAGTTTGTGTACGTCATGATCTGGTATACTTCAGACATGACGTCCCATCACATACTACTAACGATTACGTATGCCTTACCATAAAGCACAGATGGCGCACGTTCTCAGTGATTGGAGGATACATCCACCCAAGAGCGAGGATTGATTGTTCGCACCTGATGTCTGTGCTGCAAGCATCGCAAGGTCCGCATATTGTGATTGGTGATTTCAACGCACACCATCCCCTGTGGGGTAGCACTATGACGAATACTCGTGGCAAAACTTTGGCCGACTTTATGTGCAGTCAAGGATTATATGTGCTCAATGACGGATCTCCTACATTTATTCGTGGGACAACCTACAGCAGTTGTCTCGACCTAACGTTTGTGTCAAGGAGCCTTCTGTTCTCAGCAAGCTGGTCGACGGATGTAGAGACTCACGGTAGTGACCACCTCCCAACTTAAGTTCAATTTAGCTGGTTTCGCCACTCAGCCTCACGTTGCATCCGTCAAACAGACTGAACTTTATTTAAGACGTCTGTCAATGCCGGCTGTCAGAGTCTGACATCTCCATCTGCAATAGAGGGCATCATTGCGTCTACCTTGCGGGACAAAACCAGAGAGGTTAGCGTACCGAGACACAGATCATCGGTCGACACACAATATGAGGCCCTTCGTGCAATCCGTCGCCGCGCGGAACGGCGATACAGAAGAACAAAATCACCATTAGATCTTTCGAACTGTCGCCGAACTCAACGACATGTTCTTCGTCATCTCGACAAGCTTGACAGACAGCGTTGGAGGGCATTCTGTCGATCCCTAGACCCGAGACAACCTCTATCCAAGATCTGGCGGGTCATACGAAGTCTTCAGACATCTTCACAACAAAAACACCCATTCCGTGCCGTGGCTCTACATCAACGCTGGACCGAATTGGAGGTAGCAGAGGACTACTGTAAACTTATTGTGGACACGTCAAATGCAGTGAGCTCATCGCTTGTCACCATCGCGCCCCCATCACTTGATGAGCGACTCGAAGAACCTTTTACGATGCAAGAACTTGACGCTGCAATTTCTGCTTCCCGACGCTCATCGGCACCAGGACCTGACGGAATCACATACGCTGCACTCCACCATCTTGGCACAGAAGCACGACGTATCCTTCTATCTTTTTATAATGCCACATGGGAGTCTGGAAATGTTCCAGATAGTTGGAAGTGCAGTCGCATTGTAGCATTACTTAAACCGGGGAAGTGCCCTAACGAGCTTTCCTCCTATAGACCGATCGCCTTAGCCAGTTGCGTCGGCAAAGTAATGGAAAGAATGGTTTTGTCAAGGATGGAGTGGTTCCTAGAGAGCAATAATTGCTTTCCTGATTTTATGAATGGATTCAGAAGAGGCCGTTCTTCGATCGACGATGTTATCGACTTGGTCTCCACTGTTGAACAGGAAAGAAGTCGCCGCTGGTTAGTTGGAGCTGTTTTCCTGGATCTTAAGGGTGCATACGACAATGTTCTCCATTATGCAATCCTTGATGCACTGGAAGATTTAGCCGTCGGTGGCCGGTTATATGCATGGATAGTTAGCTATCTCAGTGGCCGCACCGTGTACATGTCGACAAGTGATGGCGACACCGGCCAGCACGATATCCACCGAGGTGTTCCACAAGGGGGAGTTCTCAGTCCAACTCTCTTCAATATTACACTGATTGGCCTTGCATCTGAACTTCCTAACACGGTAAAGATTAGCGCATATGCGGACGACATATGCATATGGGCATCTGGAGCTACCCGTCCCCAAATGCGTGCTAGACTCCAACGTGCAGTGACAATCACAGCTAAATATTTGCGGCGTCAAGGCCTTCAGCTCTCAACAGCAAAATGTTCCGTGATTGCATTCACGCGAAAACGAATGACCAGGTATCCCATAATTGTTAATGGAACAGCGATACCTGCAGTAACACACCACAAATTCCTTGGCGTAGTCATAGACCGGGGATTATCTTGGTCAAGACACGTCGCTACAATGAAGACAAAGCTGAGGAGTTTCGTTCACGTCCTTCGCGTCGTTGCAGGAACAAGATGGGGCCCTTCGGAGTCATCGCTACTTCAACTGTACCAAGCGCTATTCATAGGATATATACGGTACAGCATGCCAGCGCTCTCAAGCATGGGACTTAGTTGTGTGCGCACACTGGAGAGCATTCAAGCTCAAGCATTGCGCACATGTTTGGGCCTCCCACGATGCACGTCAACCAATGGAACTATAGCGGAAGCTCGTGCTTGCCCGATTGCTGTATACTTGATCTGCGAGCCTCTTCGACTGCACCTCCGCGTGTTGACCCGACACAAACACCATCCTTTGTCATCGCTCCCTGCCATACAGCCAGGTTGCAGCTTTTCAAGGATTCTATTGCGTCATCAGAATATTGTACCGTCAAGATTTTCTCCCGACTGTATTCTGATAACACCCCCATGGGTTCTGCCTAAACCGTTTGTTGCTCTGCAGATTCCCGGCATTACAAAAAAGACGTCCATTGCATCCATTGGCCTTAAGCAGCTTACTCTGTGTCACCTTTATGCAAAGTACGGTGATACCATACACGTGTTTACGGATGCCTCTGTCACACCATATGCATCCACTGCAGCCTTCGTCATTCCACATATGATCGTCGCACGGCAGTTTAAACTAGACCATAGGACAACATCAACTGCCGCAGAACTTGCTGCTATCCGGGAGGCACTTCGATTTCTCTCCAAGGAGCCTCCTCGCGCATGGACGATATTCTGCGATTCCAAACCAGCTCTTCAAACCATTGACTTTGTTCTCAGGCGGGGCCCGTATTATTCAATTGCTATAGAAATCGCAGAGCTTCTCGACCTTGCAAATAGAAATCGCCATATTATCACCTTTCAATGGATACCTTCGCACTGGGGTGTGATAGGGAACGAGCAGGCAGACGCTGAAGCGAAAGCCGCTTTAAATAATGCGACTGAAGTACGCATTCCATTCTCGCGGACAGACACAAATGCCCTACTTCGTTGCGTAATACGCAATTGTGCGTTGCAGCACTGGACCCAACCAGATCATCAACACAAGCGAGTGCATAAATGGGGCCCAGAAATGACATACCGCATTCCTCACAAGCTCAAAAGAAGCCAATCAAGCATCATGCACCGGATACGCCTTGGTGTCGCATTCACGAATTGTTACAGACATATGATTGGTTGCAGTGGCATTAGCCCCAATTGTGAATACTGCCAGGTACCAGAAACACTTGACCATATATTTTGCGTTTGTCCCGCGTACGCGCAAGAACGACAGAAACTGGTCTCCTCAATTGCAGAAGTCCATAAGAGGCCCCTATCAGACGAGTTTCTTTTAGGTCCTTGGCCCAATGCAAACAGCGCAGCCATGATAACCAGTGCCGCTTTAGTCTTTCTACAAGCCACTGGGCTAGACGCACGGCTTTAGAGATGCCACAACGTTGTAAAATTGTACATACACACCTCCTCCTCTTATCATTATCATCCATCAGCCCTTTTCCTCCCCGTCCCTTCTCCCCAGTGTAGAGTAGCAGGCCAGAGCAAGTTACAGCTCAGGCCGACCTCTCTGACTTTCTGTAAATAAATTTCTCTCTCTCTCTCTCTCTCTCTACATCTTGCCTTGTCCTATGCCAAGGTTTCTTCTTACTGATCTTATGCTGCGTCCATATTTTACGGCTTCCTCAATCTTCGCCCCGTTATAATTTCAAATATCTCTTACTTTCTTTTTGTTGATCAGTTTTGACAGTTCAGCGAATTATATCTGATCTCTTGAGTTGGACATTTTCATGTTTTGTCGTTTGTTTATTAGGTCCTTTGTTTCTTGGGAGAGCTTACCTACTGGTTGCCTTGGTGCCTTACATCCCACTTCAATTGCTGCTTCTGAGATCAACGTAGTTACGGTTTCATTCATTACCTCTATGTTGTCTTTATCTTCCTGTTCTAAAGCTGCATATTTGTTTGCGAGCACCGGCCTGAATTGGTCTGCTTTTACCCTTCCTGCCTCTAGGTTGGCCTGTTTTCCTCTTGACTAATTTCACTCTTTCTCTCTTCAAATTGACAGAAAGGCTAGACCTCACTAACCTAGGGTCACTGCATTTTACCTTACCTAACACTTCTACATCCTGCTCTATGTTTGGATCGGCAGAGAGTATGAAATCCATTTCATTCCTTGTTTCTCAATTAGGGCTTTTTCTAATGGAAAAGCGGTGTTCAATTGGAAATCAAATGCTTTCGCATTCAGAACTCATAACATGTGCTTAGATGTCCTCAGATTTTTCTTTTATTGAGATATTTTTAGGCTAACTATTATCAGGTTAGCGAAACACTACTGACCTTCTTGAATATGAAGCCTATGAGAATAGTGCGTGCACGGCAGCCCAACACGTTCAAGATATCCATCTGGTAGCACGTCATCAGCATTTCACAGGTAGTGGTTGCCATAAAGAGAAGTATCGCGCTGACCATGCCGACGCTGGTGCAACTATCTATCAGTAGTCTGGAAAAATGTGAATGAAAATAAAACAGTGTTTGCATTGTTTGACAATTGTGGAATAATTACGAGAAATGAATTCGCAGAGCTATACCACCATATGTGAGAAGTAGTGATACTGTTTAAAAATGTGGTGCCGAATAACAGACCGAATAAAATGTGCAGCATAAAGAAAATATCACTTCGTTTTCTTTGCTCTCACATATCATTTTGCCAACAGGGTGCTATTTTTATATAAAAAGACCATAAAGACATTGAGGCGCTAGGTGAGGTTTTCTCGAGAAAAAAGTTGTTTTAGAGCGCAGCTCTTAGGCGCCCGTTGCTGCGTTGAGCGTCGGCGTGCCTGGGCGTCCGCAGGCGTTGTCCCTCGGTGTAACCGAGTGAACGAGCGCAGTGAAGGATGAAAGAGAGAACGCGGAACGCAGAGGGGAATGTAAGACTGCGAGAGCGAAGAGAACACGAGGAAGAAAGAGGGGGAGGAGGGTGCATCCGAAGCATGAGGAGGAAAGTGGGAGAGGAGAGTACGGCGAAAGGGTGAGGAGGGAGTGGAATGCCGGCGGCGACCAGGCATGCGGCGAGAGCGGAAACAAAAGTGCTGGCGTGGGTCACGCACCCGCTGCGCATGGGCTGCTTCACCTGTGCCGCCGCCGCTAAAGAATGCGCTCTGCGCGAGTCACGCATTCCCGTGTTCACGCTGTCTTTCTGACAAATGAGCGACGCAGAAGAAGAGCGACCCAACCGGTGAAAATGATTCGTCTACCTCTGCTGCTAAACGAGCTGCCCGAGCAGAGGCTCAGTGTCACCGCCGGGAGAACCCTTTCGTTCAGAATCAAATTTTTTCCCCAATATATCGCTAATTCAAAACATCTAAACAGCTGCCGCCAATTTCGCATTGGAGAGTATCGTAATCGTCGGTGAATTTACATTAAGCAAGCACTTTCAAGATTCTAGTACTATAGTAGAAGGACAAATTTCCAGGGTTTAGAGCATAGGACCAGCTATGCAATAATGTTACACAAAAGCGATTAATATGTCCCGACATCACTTGGAAAGCAAGCTAGTGAGATTGGCCATGCGTAGTTAATATTTTAGCATATCATAACACCTCGCACCGTTCTTTGTGCTTCGCTTGGACGCTTCATTTCTTGTGGCATCTTGTTTCGCAGCAGAGCTTGAAGAAGGCAATTCTACAATTCTTAAAGATGGCAAACCTGCATTAATAGTTTTCGGCTTAATTTGCGTTCATTGTTTTGCAAGTGATCCTGTGCACTGGCCGCGTGCGGTGATTGGGACCCTCTGACATCTTGTGCTTGGGTATTTTTCTTTATATCCTAAACTGATATTTCTACGTTCGGTGTATATATCAGCACTCAATTAAAGTGTCGATGGATGGATGGACGATATGAGCATTCCTTTTAAAACTGGCTGGAGGGTTGCGCCAGAAAGCTGCTTTTGTTCTTTTGGGTAATGTCTTACCTACCTTGTTATTCTTTAGCTGTCCTCTCAGCGGCTGAGTCTTTTTCGTTTGTGACATGTCTCCTTTACTCACCCTTGCGAGCCCTGGATGCGGCTGGTACACAACTCGATGATTTCTGCGTCGACGACGAACGCCAACGCAGCGGCGTGTTTGCAATCGCCGTCAACGACGGCCTTACACGGGAACAGGCCACTGACAACGGTTCTCGTCGAACCAAGCCGTGTTAAATAAATTGAGAGTGAAGTTTGAGTTAGGCGCCAAAACATTAATATATGTAAAACATCGCAAAAAATGTAGCCGGTTCAACGAAGGAAAATTTGTCCAAACAGCGGAGTTGCATGTGGTCGTTCTGTTTCTGTGATTGTCGCGTATGTTGTCGCAAAATATAATAAAAAAAATCGGGGTAGCTTGCACTAGTGACGCAAGGCTAAAGACAAAGCGGAGCTGATCGGTTCCTAGCTGGTCCTGGCTATACGAAGTGATGCTAAGTTATACGAAGTAATGCCAAGTGACACTATGTTATACGAAGTGTATAAGCATTTCCTCATGGTCCGTGTCATCGGGAAACGTCTCGCGAAGCACTTGCAGTCCTAGCACACCGTAGGGGAAGTGGGGCGAAAGCTATGCAAAGTGTACGGGCGGCGCGCAACAGACGACACGCCGGGATGACGTCACGGCGTATGCGAAGTAGCACGCAGCTGCTGGGAGCTTGGCCGAGCCGCCGCCAGAGGCGCCTGCTGCAGTCACGGACTAGGGAGCCTACATGCAAGCGCTTGCATGTATACGCGTCCTATCACGGACACCGCGAGGGTTCGGCGCTAATGCGGGGAAACGGAGAAGCGCGGATGGCGTCGGCAGCACCTCTGCGCGTTGCCTCGTTGGTGCTGCTACAATTTGTTTCTCTCTCTTTCTTTCGCTCTCATTTTTTTCTTTCTCCCGAGCATAGCGCGCGATGCGCGCACTCTCTCTCCCTCCCTCGCTCTCATTTTATCTTTCTCTCTCCCAATCATAGCAAGCGATGCTCCGTGAGGTGGTTGCTAGGCGAACGCAGTGGCAGGCAACACACATTACGGCCAGCTCAAAGAGCTCCGCTGTTAATAAAACGGACAGAGAATGGTAACGCACCGGCACATGTGCGATCGGCAAAGCAGACCAACAAAAAATAGTAAAAGAAAGGCTCACTTCTGCCCTTGTTGGTGGCTTTTGTTGAGCTTCGCAAATTCACGTGCATTAAACACGGAACACTGTTGAGGTGCACAGCAAGATAACGTAAACTGTTGGAGTTCCACATCTTAAATTGCCATGCTGACCTTTGTTTTCGAGATGCACTTGCATTGCCACATGTACTCGTTGTACTATTTATATACTACCTACATGCCGTGAAGAAAACGTACCTCGCATAAGCGGAGTTCTTTCTCAAAGAAAACGCACGAAAAGACGTTGTCCTGTTCGTCAAGCCTCGGAAACCACAGCGCAAAATCAATATAAGGGTGAACCTCGCCGTTGGCGGCGCTTTTCACTAGCGCGCTCCTCGCACTTTACGAAGGCCGCCTGGTGCCGATTCGCCATCGCCAATTCTTTCTCCATCTTCCTGGCGCGAAGCGCTATCAGCGCTTTGACGCCATTGAACTTCTTTCGCGAATGCCACGTAGTTGTTTGGAGGATTCCAAAAATTTATTTGTGAGAATACGTCTAACAGGCACCAATGTCTTCTTGCATAAAGTTAATAAAAAATCCATGTTGGTAATTTACGCCGTGCGTTGTACTTCGGGCTTTCTTTTGTGGTTCTGTTAAGCCTGGGCTTTGAAGTTCTTTTTCCCGCTCTCCAGGGATGACGGAGGTTACAAAATTCGGTACGAGCAGTGAGTAAGCCCGAACGTGATCATTGCACTTAGAGGCGTCACTTGTCCGATTTTAGTTGCAAACACTTTTTCAAAGGGTGATAGATATAAATTGTGGGAGTTAAGTAACCAGAACAATATTTTAAAGCGTTAGGTGCAACTTACTTACATGAAGTGTCACGCAAGATACTGAGGCTGACTATCTCCTTTAGGCGCCGTTATGTGATTGCAGTGTGATGAGTTTACAGTAACATCCGTGCTCAGCAATGCTTGTTAACTTGAAGTCCATGCTTAATTTGCCCTAACGCCTGGCGTGAACGTTCCCGCGAGGCTCAGTGTATTCCCTTAGTCACGTTCAGGACAGGCGTCATTTAAATCAAGTCGAGCATGGGTTTCAAGTTAAGATGGATTTCTGAATACGGGGGTGTGTCTCTTATTTTGGAGCAATTATTGCGGCCTGACATGATACAGTTACTCACTCCAAAGCTGGGATCCTTGCGAATACGCAGGCATAGTAGCCCATGATTGCCAATACTACTCGAAGAGCATCCACCCACAGCACCTTGAGGAGGGCGATGTAAAATGCATGCCGTTTTCCAGTGGCCATTTTTCTGTGAAAGATGACAAGAAACCCAGTTAACATCTGAAACAAAGACAGTGGTCCCAATAAAACCTGGCATGCTGTTGCTGTCATGAGCGTCAAGCCGAAACGGCCGGAAATTAATGCTGCCTAATATTGAACTTGTGTTGGTGCGAGTCTATCACATTAGAAGTGATTGCAATTATTTTGTTTTCCCAAATCGACACCGAATAATATGCATCTTAGCCTAAATGCCATTCGCGTCCCTGTTTACTTCATGACTGCCAGCGGCTTCTGGTCCGCGGAAACAGAAACAGAAATAAATAGTTGAAAAGGTGTATAGCTTCACATCACCCTGCCACCTTTTTTTCTAGTAAACCGGTGTGTTGGTATTGCAAGCTGAGAGGCAAGAAAGCTATCCTTGCGCATTCTACAGCTCATTTTAAGGTGGTCAAGAGAGGCATCATGTAATTGTGCTTCAATAACGCCCTTTTGAAATCCTGCGCGCACTTGGTCCACAGAAGTTTTGACTACCAAGTTTCACGTCTTTTAGACGCCGGCTACACGTTGCATGTATCTCCTGTTTTGGCGGGAAGACTACCTTGAAACGCTGCTACGTTACGCGAATGCTAAAAAATTGCTAGTCATTATTGCCGTCTATATTTATGTCAACTTGTTTTCCGATAATCAAGCAAAGTTCCAGCTACTTGATATTATGCTTATCAGCAGCTGCAATAATCTGATTGAACAAGCTATAGAGTTACCGTGCAGTGTGATAGGCTTATTGATTTATGCTTTAGAAATATACCATATGCTGAAACTTGCTCTGTAGTCCTAGATTCAGGTATTAGTGATCACTCATACGTATTTGCAGTTTTTCCAGCATATGATCATTCAAGTGACGTAAATTTCACTACGCGACACATAAATCAGCACAGCGTACGCTTCTTTCAGTCAGTAGTCGTAAGCACAAACTGGACAAAAGTGTATTCCGAGCATGATCTATCTCGATCTTATGAAATGTTTATTTCAAAATCACAGCAGAGTTACAATACTGCATTTCCTCTTGTAACAGTAGATAAGCATCATAAACTACAGAAACCGTGGATTCCAAACAACCTCTATCATCGTATTAAGCATAAGGAAACCCACTTATGATACAAGGATTTTTTTCGAATATTACATTCCAAATCTCAAGCTCGTAGTATCTGCTGACCTAAACCAAAATGTTAGTCACAAGTTGTGCTCAAAGTTATGGTTTAGCTATTTCTGCATGGCTACCATCGTCGCTATCGTCTTCTAGCGGACAGGAGGCGCCATCTGAAGATGGCGTAGGTTTAGCCGTCATAACGTGCTGACATAGCAAGCGTTTAAGAAGCGAGGCATTTTGCAAGCACTGGAAAGCACAGAAGGTGACTATCTACCAGAAGAGTTCTCGGACAAGGAACTGTGCGTTGACTAGCACCCGAGGACGACGATGGCTGAAGCGCGAAGTCCGATGTAAACAAATGTTTTCACTGAGTTTGCCTCATTCGTATTACACGCAGATGAAGCCTTCTTTTTTTGTTTTTGCATTTCGCCATCCGAGAATCACGCTTTGTGTTATATGCGGGTCCGTACTATATACGGGTTTTTCTGTAAGCACTTCCAAAACCATAACACAGGGGCATGAAATATGCAACGTACGGTATGTGAAACAAGCCACAAAAGGATTTGTGTGTTTACACCGCACTGACAATACCACGCTGTTCACTCGCCGTTCTTTAAATCGCTGCAGATGCACCAATAGCCTACGTTTTACTGAAAAAAAAATCGCCGGTCTGAATTGAGACCCATGCTATTGCTGTCGCATGGACTCGTTCTGACGGGTTTCTTAAGATTCTCTGGCTTTCTGTTTTTGTTGGGGAAAAGCATCGCACAAGACCCAAGATCTGCGTTGGTTTTTAATGCTTGTTGACATTAGCTTGGAACAGCCCGGTTTGTACTTCGAACCTGTTAGTATCCGTGGAAACAACTGATATTTGGACGCATTGCTTCTGGAAGGGGGGGGGGGGGGTATCCATTTTGGCTGCAGCTGAAGTGCTGATTGGCTGGTCTAGGGTACGAGTGAGAAAAAGCGGACGCCCCCAGCTAGTCTCCTTCTCGCTGGTACAGCTCCAGCCAATCAATGGCGGCTGCAATGAATAGTCCACGAGGTGAACACTTACAGAATATCCCCCTCCCCTCAACCTCCCTTGGTAACATAGGATTCTAAAGATTCAGCAGAACGCTGTCCTGATCGACACGCTGCCATTGGTTTTATGTAAGGCTGCGAAACAGGGCCAGTTTATTGCTACAAAGCAAGAAAAGCAAAAATTTAGTGCTATATATTTTCTTTTCTGTGTACAAGGTCGGAGAAGTAATATTTTACCATTAGGTTGTTTGCAAATTCAGGTGTGCAATGTTTGAAACAATAGCATCTTGCGGCATTCCGCTGTGTAATCTCCAGACCATCAGTATTAATTTTAGGGTAGCAAACCCATCCGTTTAATGCAAATACAATTTTCCTTCGTACAAGCAAGAAACAAGCGATGTCTCAGAACGAAAACGGTCTAATTTCTTCAGAAGTGGGCAGTTGTGACGGGAAGATTATGGAACTATTTCTCTATACAAAGGAGAGGTTCCAGTAGGAATTGAGGAATACAAGTGCTCATATCCCTATTTCGGCCATATTCGATAAAATATGGTGTCCCATAAACTTCCCGTTGCATGGCGCGAAGGGCAATAATTAATAAAGAATCCTTTCTGAGGTACAAAAACGAATAAAGGCTCAAGCACTCCGCACACTGACGTTAGGTTCCTTTTATTATTGGACAAAATTGAGGAAAAATCAATTGTACTTACATCAAGATTGTCCGCAAAGTGCAACTGTTAAATTTGGAAAGATTCAAATTAATTTGGAAAGGTAAATCGCACAGATTCAAAATGGGAAGATTATGCTTGATTAGTAAATTTTAGTTTGTATTTACGGAGAAGGTAGAGATTACGATCAAATATCACATAAAATAATGTAAAATAGTTAAAAGGAATGTAGTCTTGAGGACAAACTTCAGAACTGAACTGATTTCGTATGACTGCTTAATGCTCTTCTACATAAGCCACTGAAAAAATTAACACGCCGTAAATGAATACCTCACTGAATACCCCACAACGCGCGGCTGCTATATTTCTTTTCGGGTACAGAGTAGCATCTTACCTCAAACTCAGTTTCGATCCAAGTGCCTTCACAAACAGTTCGCAAGCCAACCCTCTTCGCAGCCTCGGAAACTCCTTCATTGCTGCTGTTCCTTTCTCTGACATATCCTTGAAAATCCTGTTGTTTGAAGAGCATAAAAAAGCAAAACCTTTTTATTAGGTACGAATTGCTTTAATACCGATCCAAGGCCCTACAAAGAAAATGCTCCCGAGAAATATCGATAGGTCTTTCCCTTTGCATGCCTAATTACGTACAGTGCCGTCCACTGCTATGTAGAGCGCGTGAGCAACCCGCTTCGCTCGATGGGGAGACACCTCGTGGTGGTTGCTGGGGCAGATATCGCGAGCCCAGGAGCACGTGCGGCCTAATAGACAAGCAGATCTGCGCACGTTTCTTTAAATCAGAAATGTTGGTAAGCGTATCTGCTTTGTCGGCTGTGCGCATTACCCGAGGGCGCCGTCTTATTATACTATATACCTGGCGGCAACGGAACCACTCATGTGAGTGATAATGCGTGCGATTCCTCATGGCACTTGGTATGAAAAAAAAGTATGGCAACACCCATCCCAGATAATGTCATCGACCAATGAAATGACAAGATCACGCTCATTCTGCCTAGAATAACAGTATAAATATGAAACGTTCTCGCAGAATTTTATTTCGTGATGGCTCCCCGTTTCACAGCGAAAGAGCGACGCGCAATTGATATTATGGGTCGTACAATATCTTAAACAGCGACATGCGCACAGTTAACAGGCCGCTTATAATCAAGGACGAATTAGTGACGCTCCGCGTGCCAGCCCACGCCGGGGCGACAGAGGACAGACCGAATTGCTCGAGAAATAAGCATCCTGAGCACCAGTCGGTCCTTTTGAGGAACCCCAATTCACCCGCGTGATATCCTCGAAAATCAAAGAAAAGACAGACAAAAATACAGCCGCCCACATACCGACCTTACGGGAGAATAGGACAGGGACTGGCACCGTATAACGACAAACACATATCCACACCTCCAAATACTCAGTAAGATGCACCCTGCACTCTATGAAGATACATGTCCTTAGTGCGGGGAGCGCCCAACTCTTGCCCACGTAACTTGAACGTGTAAACTACGGCCTCCTAATTCCAAATCACGCCTTACAATACAAGTGCCGATTAACAAACAGTGCGAGTTTTGGCTTGCTAGCGAAGATCTAGAGAGCCAGAGAGCCAGAGAGCTCTTCTCGATGAAGAAAAGCGAACCGCAGATACCACTGAAACCCTGGACTGAGGGACCCATCCACCACCCAAAGCAACGCAGAGAATTAAAGTTTATACTACATCTCTCGATTGCTGATCGCATTACCAGTGACAGACATCGTGAGATGAGTTCTGCCATAGTTTTTGCTTTATGCACTGAAACTAGCTGTCAATCGTCAACTGCTCTTAGAAAACTTCTTAACAATAATACAGAAACATATTAAAGACGTTTAGTGATAAGAAATTGTGAAATTGCATGTAAGGTCGTACTCACCTGATCAAGACTGTGGAGACTTGGTGCCCAAGTACTGATACCGTTGCCTGGTCTACTGATTTCTGTAAATGCAGGTCACGACAATAATGCTGCTAGGCGCACTTGATCATCACGAAATTTTGCAGATTTGTTTTTTTTACAATGCAACGCAGATCCTGAATGTGCGGTTACAACCATGTTGTAACCATACAATTGAGATATTCGTCGTGTGAGTAAGCTGTCGCTAACTTGTCCCCTGTCTCTTTGTACTTGTGTTGCTGGTTTGCGTCGCGCTAAAGCAATTGTCAGAAAGGAGCACGGTATATCCCAATTACAGGGTATAATTTTCCATACATTGCACTGTTCATATGTTTTGCAACCAACTTTAAAGATATTCTTAGTGCGTTCGCATATCTTAATCACATACCAAATGAAAAAAAGAGTACAATTTAAGGCAGTAATGACAAAGATAAACGTAACACTTGATCACACATAACTACATTTCACACAATGCAGAACAATGGGTTAGTCTATTGCATGCTCATTTATATCGTGCCTCTACTGCATACCCATTTCTCAAAATTGTCCAAAACTTTGAAACGTTAGACAATTGAAAGTAAAGTGCGATGTTGAAGCATGCCCTGAAGAATTACATAAACCTTTGATACAAAAAGTTACCGCATATACAAAATAAACGTGGGTTATTTACGGCACATTTTCATTACGTCGACTTTTGCACAACGCAATTCAAGCAGGAAGTGTAGCCGCTGTGTATTTTACTGTGTGCGACTCAGCAGCATTCAGATAGTTGTTTGCACAGGTTGGTGATCTTAGGCTGGCCAGATAAGCCCAATCATTCAGGTGTTCATAGATTCCTCTTAGTAGAGGACTGATTTAGCTAGAACAGTGGATAAGTAGGCCTAAAGCAAAACAGTAACCACACTTTTGATTGCTGAGAATATGGTTGCATCTCCGAAAGCAGATCAACTTACACATTAGGCGACTGTGCTCATATATATAGAGTGTGCACGCTTTTAACTTACAGACTTCTATTCGAAGTGAGAACAGGCAATTAGTGCCGCTGCAGTGAGAAGGTGTTTACGTGTGCTGTTTGTGCAGTTTTATACGCTTAGACGAGAAGTTGGTTTTAGAACAAGCATACCAGGTACCATGACCGAAATAATCAAGCAGGCACTTGATACTGTCAATAGATGTTCTTTACCTATTGTGGGCTCATAGACTGTCTACCAATTATCTTTCCGTCCTCCTTCCACTAGCGCGGGGTAGAGAATCAGACAGGAGCTTGGGGCACAGTTTCATTTTTTCTTTACATTCTTCGCGAGCATAAGTAAATTCTTTCCTTCTTCTCTCTTCATGAGAGGGCAATTTCTTGTGTCTTGAAAAACGTTGCTTAAAGAATGTTGGTTAAAAAAGTTCTTAATCATTGTAATATTTTAAGGTGCAAATAAGACGCCATCCAATCCAACATGTGACAAACCTTTGTCGTTGATCGCAATATATCAACGGTTTATAGGGTATTCTATTCCAGAGTTAACACATGTTCAGAAAAGTATTACCTGTGTCATGCAGCGTAATTATATCGCTTGAGTTGTGTTGCTCCAATAGGCGGATAATTGCCCAAGAAATCAGAAATGCACCATTTACTTTTAAACTACCTGCTTTACGCACTTCTTGCAGTTTGTAGGATTTAGCCTGTGAGTTCGCAAGAAATATCTATCCGGAACAAAGTCTGATGATGGCGCCAGTTTTGTAATATTCACTCCCAAAATCTTTGTCGATGTACACTAGCGTTGCAGTTATTTTTGCACCTCATTTCATTTAAAGTTTGTAAAACGTTGGGCCAACAGTACTTATTTACTGCAAGTTTGACCTGCGCTTATGTTAAAGTTGCTGTTAGTTTGAAAATTCGTTCTGCATGTGCCTTGAGAACTAATTAATACAATTTATTTCTGAGGTTTTACGTGCCCTAACAGCGATTTTATTTTGACGCACGCCGTAGTGGGGGACTCCGGATAAATTTTGACCACCCGGATATTTTTAACGTGCCCCCAATGCACGGACCAAGCGCGTCTTTGCATTTCGTCCTCGTCAAATGCAGCCGCAGTGACCGGAATTTGATCCTGCGATCTTGAGTTTAGCACTGCAGCACCAAAGTTATTGCGTCACCACGGCGGGTCCTTGAGAACTCATTCACTTCGTTTGTATATTAGCAATGAGTTCCTTAAAGTAAATAAAAGAAATTGTTAATTTCTTCATTAGGCATTTCGCTTTTTTGTCCAAATATGGTCCGCCTGTTCGACTAATTCAAATCATTGAGTAGATTTGTGTTATACGCCACACTATCTTTTAAATTACATTAACTATAAAATAAACCACCTGGCAATCTGGTCCAATGCTGCTTCTGTGCATGCTGGTATCTACCTGGTCTTCTGCGAGGAGAACTGAAAGTCTTATACATAAACATTCTGCAAGCTTCAGTGTCTTTCGTGCACCCACAATATCTGATTAAAGGAAGCCAACAAAACAACGCACCTGCACAGTGTATTTCAACATGGAACAGCGCCATTACATACCCGTGTGTGTTTTGGCCTCTTCATGACCAGATCTTGTACCTCCGAGAATAGAAAATTCCCAGACACCGCAGCTACTGTGACGAAAATTACGATCACTGATTTCTTTTGCAGATAATTTGCGGACAGTATAATATCCTGAAAAAATGCGTAAAAGGAGTCATACTCTTTTAGCTTATGCAATGACGTAAACAAGTAAATAGTATCTCGAACAATCACAACCGATCACAACTGACACTGACATAGTTTTGCATGCAAACTCTATTTACGCATTTGTCTTTCTTACACTAACACGCCCGTTACCAAAAATATAAAATGCAAGACAAGCGTTTAATGCACACGCAATGCAACATAAAATAATTTCACATTTACGCTATAATTGGTAAGCATATACAAAATGGGCCCATCACTTTCCGCCCGGTTATCAGATGATGTACCACGCCATTTCTCACGTAATGCAGAGGCTTTTTCATATGACGCCATGACGTCATGACGCCAAGTTCCCTTCGCAGAAATGCCGCCTACTATGACCCTACGCTCCACCTACACCTCGAGCTCTTGAGAGCCACCAATGTTTACCGTGATTTCTAGAAAAATGTTTCTG
This sequence comes from Dermacentor silvarum, assembly GCF_013339745.2. NCBI lineage: Eukaryota > Metazoa > Arthropoda > Arachnida > Ixodida > Ixodidae > Dermacentor > Dermacentor silvarum. The sequence continues at coordinate 116,294,838 of NC_051163.1, forward strand.
TATTACCTAACGACATTTCAGATCCACTATGGGTAGTCCCCAGGAGACTGCCCCGTCAATGTTGAAATTTTCGAGCCGCTAGGTAGTTAGTTTTGTGACAATGAGTGTTTAGAAACTTTGGAACCAGTTTACAAACTGTAGAAACAGTTAAGAAACTATAGAACCAGTTTACAAACGTTGGTGCCAGTATGAAGAGCATTCCAAACGCTCCAACATATATGCATTTATGATAGACCATAACGCAAGTATCTCCCGGCGCATGTTTCCAGGCAGTGCAGGAATGAACAAGTTTGTTTATCAATTAATGTTTTCTTCATTTGCATACACCTTACGTTAACAGAAACTGGGAAACATTAAGAGTGAAGTAGAGAAAGTTGTGAGCGTTAGAAATGTTATTGACTGTGCCCGTTATAAGTGCAATAAGTTAGCTAATTGATGTTTTTGGTACTTTTTTGAATGAGTATGGATACATTGCTTTGGAAGCTATATGAAAAAAACAAGACATTAGTATTAGGAAAATAGAGAATTACCAGGCACTTAGCATTATCTATTTCTTCTTCACCTCGAGAAGTGACAAAAAGCGAAGAAAACGACGACCGCACCAAAATTCCTCACCACATTTGAAAAGTAGAAAATAGTAATATGAAAACCAATTGCTTCACAGAAACTAAACGTTGAAGCAAAGCTTGGGATTTGGAAAGTTTTGTGGTTTTAGCATCACGATAGAGGGTTACCACTTTTAGGTTTTACAGAATTTTTAAAAGGGCACGGTGCAGATTGCATATTTCTTGTTCTTGAGCTGGTTAATTCAAAGAGGCGGACATTACTCGCACGAGAAATCGAAACACATGTTCAACCAATTAACAAAAATATGCTAATGAACTTTGTAATTAATTATTTTACGGTAACTATTGCAATTTTTGAATTGTAGCCGCTGAGTTTGCAACGCGTATAAACTTAGAATTATATTCAGAAGGACACCAGTTTCGAGATATTGTGACAAATGTACAATGCAATACATAGACGTTCTAGTTACGCTTGTGCTTCAATGCATAAAATGCCATTTCATTGGAAAATTAAGTTAAACAACATTGCATTTTCTCCATTAGTTTGGTCGTGCATATCTCGAAACCCATGTCATCCTCAAAATTCGTCATTGGTGGATGTCTCTGGCAAACTAACCGGCTACAATTCGCAAACTGTAATATGTCCCATAAAGTAATTAATTAGCAAGCTAAATAACACACTTTCGTCAATTAATAGATTTATTGTTTTGATTTCTCGTGCAAGTAATGACCACCAGGAATGTCCAACAATAATTCCCACCAATAATGCAGCTCAAGGACTAGAATTAAGCTATCTGCCACAGGTGATTTTTGAAAATTTTGCAGAACTTACATATGTTGCCCCATATATAATCAATCAATCAATCAATCAATCAATCAATTGATCACCAATAAATAAATTGTTTATTAGCCATGCCCAGGAGCAACCATATGGTCTAAATGCTGGCACACGCATACAAAAAGCAAAAACAAAAATGTCTGCAGGGAATATCAGTAAAAAACAATAAAAATAACAATTTGAAAAGAACACTGTACATACAATAAGACGCAAGGTGAATACAAAAAAAGGAGGAGAAGGGCAGTTGAACAATTGTGAAACTGTAACACAACTGCACAAAGCTCGGAAAAGAACAATGACAACGAGTTATGAAAAATATCAAGATCATGAAAGTAAGCGTTATAAAGACTCTTTATTCTGTCGACAGGTTGAGTGGTAGTGATAACAGGCAGGAACATGCAAAGTTCTATGTTCTCTGCGGATCTTGCGCGGAATACGAAACATGATAAAGCTGAGGAGTTTAAGGCAGGTGAGGATACCGTGAAGGAGTTTGAAAAGAAGCAGAAGGTCAGCGCGATTACGTCGACAGCGAAGTAAGGGCAATGACAATAATCCAACAGTTCTATAGCAAGGTCCAGTGTCCGCGTAAGCAAAGCGATGATGATATATGCTTAGAAACTTTTTCTAGACCCAATATATGATGCCACTGTTGGATCTAGAAATGCCATTCCAGATGACCGATGAGTATTCAAGTTGAGGAGACAGATTGCTGTGTACAACTTGCGGAACGGTGTAGGAGAACTGAATTCCCTCGATAGTCGGCAACCAGAGCCTAAAGAGAGCGTACCCCGCATTGCAACTCATTTAGTGTGAGCTGAAAAGTGCAAGGTTGTATCAAAAAGTACACCGAGATCACTGATCTCACAGACCTTACCACAATGGTACAGAAACTACTGAACAAGAAAAAGACATGCTTGCTATTTTCCGTGTGAAAGTCATTACTTTGGTCTTAGCAACATTTAAGGTGAGGTTAGGATCTGTTTACCATTTAGAAAAAGAAAACAAGTCAGACTGCAGGTTGCGACAGTCATCAAGAATATGAATTGCCTTAAAAATCTTGATGTCATTGGCATATAGAAGGAATGAATAATTGCTAATAACGGGAAAAACGCATTAAAATGAGTGGTCTTAATACTGATCCTCGAGAGACGCCGCTAGTTACCACGTAAAAAGAAGATGTTTGGCCTCTGAGGTTAACATAACATGATCTATCAATAAGATAACTGCGCAAGAGATTTATTGTTGACGGGTAAACACCGAAGGTGCGTTAGCTTGATTAGAAGCAATGAGTGGCTACAACAAAAGCTTTGCTGAGGACACAATGCATTGTGTCAACTTGCCCCCTTTGAAGTACCGGCGCGGAGATATGTGTGAAGAAGCTTGCGAGATTTGTGATAGTGCAGCTGCCGGTGAGAATTCCATGCTTATTCGGAATCATTGAGTTCACAGTAAAAGCCAGTATTTATTTATTCCAGTACTCTAAAAGCTCGATAGGCGTTACACAAGGGGGACCCAATCATGAATAAAACAGGGGTAGCGCAACTTCTTAACATGCACAACTTCAGCATAAATGCAAACTAAATCAACACAGCAAAGATTGAGCTGCAATAAAACAAATGTGACATATTATCAATTAATGTTCAATTATTATATATAGCAGCAATTCGAGACATTTTAGACATAATTTACAAGTGCATAGTAACCAGAATTACATGCGATGCCACAACCAACGCATATGTTGTGAAGAGCACGGTCAAAAATCTTTGACAGTGGCACGGAGAAGAGAAATCGGGCTATAATTCGACACATCGGTTTCACAGTGAGGCTTAAATACAGGACAGACACGAGCAGTTTTCTATATATGAGAGAATTTAGAAGTATTCAAAAAGTTATTAAATATAGATGTCAATACTAGGGCAAATATACTGCCGCAAGCTTTTAAAATTGCGGAGGGGATGCCATCAGGGCCGCAGGATAGGGAAGGCTTCAAGCGCTTAGGGCATTTCGCTGATGAGCTTCTCAGCAAACTACGCAGCACTAGATGTAGGAACCGTTGTGTGCTGCTGACACCAGCTTTGAAACCTAAAGCTTTAAATGAGGATGATAAATGAGCAGCTAAACAATCCGCGACTGCTTGAACGTTTACGCCTCTGGAGTCGAGCCAGCGAAAACACTCTGAACCTTTATTAGAGCGCTTGCGGATATACTTCCAAAATTCCCCCGGCCGGTCGGAGGCGCTCTTTTCCAAGAACAGCAATATACGAGTCGTGATCCCGCCTATAGAGGCGTTTGGAGAGCGTGAAAAAAAAAAGCGAAATTCTTCGCTCCATTCATTAGGCACAAAACCTCTGGATTTACGGTGCGCGCGATCTTTATACTTTAGGGCAGTTATAAATTCAGAGGAGAACCAGTGCGGATGTTTATAGCGTTTAGGTCTGTACTAGGGAATGTATTTGCGCATACTGCTCAAAACAAGCTTTGTAAACTGATCTACTCGGTCATCGTCATTGCGTTCGTCTGTGACCAGTGCGACCAGTGCGTGGTGGACAAGTAATCATACGAACCAACACAATCCCCCCGCTCGAGAGTAAAGTGAGAGGATTCATTAATGCCAATGGAAGAGCTCTGGCTCAGGGCTCACAGAGAGGTAGTTATCTGAAGTGATGCGTAAAACTTATCGCATCGTACCAGGGAAATATCAGAACGGGGGATATCTATAACCTGAGCATTCGAGAGGCAGAGGTCTCAGACGTTCCCACAGAAATTGGCGATCAAGTTATGTTGCTGAAGTGAACAGAAGGACAGAAAGTCTAGAAGCAGGTGGCATTGGCACTGTGTGCAATGATTGTAATGAGAACATGCAAGCGTGTTCCAATCAATTCCAGGTGTACTAAAATCACTAAAAAGCATTTCTCTCTGCTTGCTATAGGAGGATAAGACACTTTGAATAGTAGAGATGACCTCATCAAAGAAGACAGGCGAGTAATCGGGTGGTACATAGAAAGTACCCGTCTTTCACGGCGCGCTAGGCTGACTTCAAGCCAAACCGACTCTTCTAGACTTTCTATGTCGTTGCACCTAACGCATCTCAACAGCAATCACTAGTACACCACCCCTTTTTTGTTTAAATCCCCTGAAGTCCCGATCCCTGTGGAAGACGTTGCATTGTGGTGAATACAAAATTCTGAAGCCGAAGTTTCATTTCAGAGCCAAGTTTAGGAAATAAAAAAAAATAGGAAAAGAAGACGAAATGACATTGGAGAAAAATTCACGTGCTTTGGTGCGAAGTCCACTAGTGTTTTGGTAGATGTCCAAACTACACTCCGCTTTAATCTCTGGGGGTTTTCTCGGAAGCATGAAGCATGCCGCCGTGTAGCAGCCTACGGAACTGCTTGCACAGACATCCCATTGGCCACGTAGACGGGTTCAGGCGCTTAAGGGCTTCATCATCGACGACTTCATCAACGCAGATGTGTAACGCGGCATACGAATATGCCTAGTCTATAGGCAGTTTGCAGACAATGGGCGGTGCTCCGACGTTTGAGGGGCGTGCAGTCAGATCAGCAGACGAGGTTTCAATCAGAGATCTTGGAAACAAAAATGGCTTTCGCTCGCGAGGCACATTTAACCCCCGATATTCCCTCGCTCCAAGACAGGCAGGCCGACGTTCACTCCGTGTTGCCTTGGAGAGATGGTCAACAGCGGAATCCCTCGGCGAAGCAGTCCAGATGGTCGCAGCATACGTTTTATTGGACGGGTGGACCAGTTCGACCGAAGCAGAAATGGGCGAAGACGGCGTGCCAAGCTCATCCCGCCGGGAACGCACCTGGATCCATAGCGCACCTATAGTCCTCAGCCTGCTGTGTGAGTGTCAGCGCGTTTTCCACGCGCAGACGCTCATTGTCACACCGCAGCCACGCCACTTTATTGCTGAGGTAGGATATTTCCTCGCGCACCTGAAGGAGAAGGCCACGGAGGGCAGCCATGTCACTGACCGCCTCAAGATCTGTCCCGACGAGAGAATGTCTTGTGGAGGGGTCACCGATGGGGACGCAGCGGTCGTGTTACGCTAAGCCTGACCGCTGGAATGTTGGCGTTCTGGCACAGGTTACATGTGAAAGCTTTCTCACCATACTTCAGTAGCTCGAGGTCCACGTCGGGCCATGCAATGCACTTCACGTGTGCGCGGTTTTCGCATGAAATACAGCGATGAAAGTGATGTTTGCCGGAAAAAGGCTGGGAGTACAGAATACAAGCGTGCGTACCAGGTGCCGCCTTAATAGTAATAATAAAATGAAAAATAATAATAGAAGTGCTTTATTTCTGTATCATTCAATATGCATCATACAAATAAATCGGGAAAAAAGCAGTGAAGTTTGACGAGGCCTTGGCCTCCTACACAACATAACCATCGGCGATAGGGGCAGCAATGTTGCAAGGATATACATACTTCAAATGCAAATAAGCGCGCACACGTATGTAAAATACTTACAAAATTCTATTCTAGCGCATATAAAAATAAATGAGAGAGAAAAATCTGATAATATACGCACAGTTTACTCGTGTCTATGCATTATTGTGTTAACCAATATGATTTCGCTGTAACATGTCTTAACACATTTGAAAATATGCGAGGGTTCGAAATGTTCATTATGTGCAATGTTTACCAAATTACTGTAAAAATACGCAAATACTACGCGTTGTTAGCTCAAGTTTTGTTGTTTCTGCCTTACAGCTGCCTTACAGCTGCAGTCGTGGCCCGGTCAGGCAATTTTTCGCTTTTAGCCGTGCCCCCCAAGGCACTTGTTTCTAGGATTGTCCTAAATAAATAAATAAATAAATAAATAAATAAATAAATAAATAAATAAATAAATAAATAAAGGAAAAATTCGGCACCTTGTAGACAATCCAGGGCATCGTCTGTTCGTGGTAGAGGATAAACATCCTTACGTGTGATCTTGATTAGTCGACGGTAATCCACGCAAAATCTGATTGAGCCGTCCTTTTTCCGCGCCAGTACGACTGGAGAAGCCCAAGGGTGTGATTGCTGGATCACGCCACGTTTCAGCATGTAATTGACTTGTTCACATGACGCGGCGTTTGGCTTGGGACACTCGGTAGGGACGCTGACGCAGTGGAGCATGGCGACCGGTGTCAATACGGTGAACAACCGCTGACGTGCGCCCCGAACAAAGTTGGCCGAGGTCGAAAGAGGCCCTAAAACGGTCAAGCAGTTGAACGAGCTGATCGCGCTGAGTTTGCGGGAGTGCGTTATCGACGCTGCGCAACAAGACATCGTGGTCGGGTGAGGCGGGTGAGGCGTGTGTGGCGGGAGCGGCGGCAGTAGTGACGGCACCGATAGGCAGTGGGGTCGTATCGCAAGGCGCATCAAACGGAAAGATGGCATCAAAAGTGTCGAGACGCCCAACAGATTCGCCATGTAATAGAGTTGAAGGGCAGGGAAATGGATTGCACGCGTAAACGGCCGCGGAATCATTATCAAGTGTGACGACTGCAAACGTTACGACAAGGTTCCGGCGACGCGCACATTCCTCAGACGGTGCAAAAAGTGCTGTGAAATTGGGGACAGCGTCACAGGTGACGGACACTAAGCCGACAGAGAAAGCAGGGATGACGACGTCAGCAGCGACAACCACTTTAGCAGACGGGCGATGGCCATCGACGGTTGTGGTACAAAACGGAGACAAGGCGAGTTGTGCACGAGCGCAGTCGACAACTGAATGATGCGCGGAAAGGAAGTCCCAGCCCAGGATAACGTCATGCGACGCATGAGAAAGGACGATAAATTCGACAACGTAGAGCGCATCTTGAATTAAAACACGAGCGGTGCAGGTGGCCGAAGGCTGTACGTGCTGCGAGCTCGCTGTGCGTAGCGAAATATCAAAAAAGGGAGTCGTCACTTTGTTCAGTTTGCGGCATAGAAACTCACTAATGACACAAATAGCTGTTCCTGTGTCAACAAGAGCGTTCGTCGCGACACCGTCTAGAAACACTACAATCTCGTTAGGCGGCGAAAGAAGAGGCCTTGCAAATTTCGACGACGGCGCAGTTCTTGCCTCAGGAACTGCGGCTGTTAGTTTTCCTCCTGGGCATTGTTGGAACGGCGAATCATGGGGGAAAGGGAGCGGCGGCGGGGAGAAGGAGATTGGCCTGAGTTGAAGATGGGGCGACGGGAATACGAGTCCGTTGCGTCAGATGCAAGACGGTGGGTAGCTTGTTGAGGGAAATGACCAAGGTTGGGAGCGCCATCGCGAAAATAGAGTCCGCAGCGGCGTCAGAGGCGCGCAACATGTCCGGGAATACCACAAGCGTAGCACACTGGCCGGTTGTCCGGAGTGCGCCAGGGGTGGATGGGTGGTCTCGGATGCGAGAACGGTGCGTAAACCGGCCGTACAGGACTTGGCGGCGTGTAGAAGTTGGAGGCTGGGCTGGATGGGACTGGCGTCGGTTGGGCAGGAGATCGTGTAAGGGCTTCAGCATAAGTGAGCGGCGCCGTAACTTGTAGCGGCGCGTAGGCGTAACTTGTAGCGGTGCCGTAACTTGCGGCGGCGAAGCAGGGGACGGCAGGGCCTGAGCAACTTGCGTCTGGATAACCCGACGAAGCGACTGGTCCAGTGTGGGGAGAGGCTCGGTGACCGATGTCACAAGAGAGAGCTGACAAGCAACTTCCTGGCGTACGTATTGCTGAATTTGAGGCAGCAAGGAGGTGTAGTCAATACAAGCGCTGCTGGGAGCCAAAGCTGAAAGGTCAGCCGGTTGCATTCCTGGGCGACGTGCGGTGATGCGCTGTTTACGCAGCTCGTCAAAACTTTGGAAAAGTTCAATAATCTCAGTAACGCTCTGTGGGTTTTTGGCGACGAGCATATGAAAGGCACCATCGTCTATGCCTTTCAATATGTGTTTGATCCGCTCAGGTTCCGACATAGACGCATTCACCCGCCTACAGAAGCCGATGATATCCTCAATGTAGCTCGTGAAGGTCTCACCAATTTGTTGAGATCGTCCGCGGAGACTGTGTTCAGCGCGAAGCTTGCACACCGCTGGCCGCCCGAAAAACGAAACGAGGGTCTCTTTGAACGCAGAACAGGTGGTAAAATCAGCTTCGTGGTTCTTGAAGCACAGGTTGGCCACGCCGGCAAGGTGAAAGAAGGCGTAAGTCAGCTTGTCGCGGTCATCCCACTTGTTGTGGGCGCTAACACGTTCATACTCGGCCAGCCAGTCTTCCACGTCGTGACCGTCAGTGCCACTGAAGACTGGAGGATCACGCTGACGAAGCACCCCAGAGCACACGACAGGTGTGGGAGCGGGAGTAGTTCGCGAGGGGCCAGCGTCCTCGGTCATAGCGAAGGCAGATGGTAGCGTACGGCTGCGGAGTTCCAGGACGCTGAAAGGGACTACCGAAAACCTCCACCAAATGTAACAAGAGTATTCGGCAGGTAGACTTGACGAAGCTTGACGGTTGAAACAAGCTGGTTAGTTCGAAACCAACCTAGCGCGAACCACACGATCGTCAACGTCTTCTTCCACAGTGACTGGCACAGAGCTGGTGCCGATGTGCTTCGGTACAAAATAAATAAATGTAGTAGTGCGTGACAAAAAAATACATTATAAAAACCTGACTTGATTCACATGAAAGAACCCGACAAAATGCGGGTTTGTGGGTTGTTTGATGAAGATAGAGACATATGTTAACCTAGTAATCACTGATTTACGCTATTGACTGAAATAGCGACACAGTTACTGAGTTTAATTACATGAATGTCTACTTCGCTAGTTCGCTAAATTTTATTTAATATGGCTGGGAGTTTTCATTTTAGCATTTGTGTACCGTAATTAGTCGACTTTCCAGATTTCCGCGTTACGTATTGAAAAAGTGGGTGAATACTTCACGCCAGGTAAACTGATTAATGCGCTTGCTTTATTTAATATAGCTTTTCTATAGAAGCGAAAAAGCCAGCACATATACAGAGACTCTGCACGAACGATGTTATTCTGGCTAAGAAGCGCTTCAGTGCGAGATAGGAATGGCGTTTTACTTATGATACGAACAGCTCTCTTTTGCAGCAGGAACAACTTCTTTATATAATTTGATGTCGTTGTCGCCCATACGCGTGCAGCATAGTTTAAGGTACAAGAAAACAGTGAATGATGCAGTAGCATATTAACCTGAGAAAGAGGTGTATAGCAGTGTCGGTGTAATAGACCAGTGGTACGTGATGACCTCTCCATGACGAAGCTGACATGTTGGTCTGAAGTAATGTTTTCAGAAAAATATGCGGAACAATTTAGACTTTGGGGCCATTAAGTGAAAGTTAAGGAAGCTCGAAGACCTTATGACGTGTACGGAAAGGGAACCTCATTAATATATATATATATATATATATATATATATATATATATATATATATAAAACTTCGCACGAGTTTGTTTTTTCACTGTTCCCCATTCTGCATATGGTGTGCGTATTACTGAGAAACAAGTAAAAAGTTTGATTCGCGGTAGTAAAATAGCTCAGGTCATGAATACAGGAGCTATTCTGATAAAGAGACGAGCTTTGCATAGACATGATACTTTCTTGTGAAGCATGACAATGTGCCACGGTGTAGCAACACTAACCTGAAGATGGGCTGCAGTGGTGAACTCCAAAAAAGCGTCTAGTGCACAACCAGTGGACAGCAGTCCTAACAACGCTGCTGTGAATGCGGATCGTGGGAGACATCGCTGCTGTCGCTTCCACACAATCCAGGCGAGAAGAATCTGTGATGGGAGTTAAGAAGACAACAAAGGTGACATCGGCTTAGGAGCTTTGACAGCTTACCAACATGGCCTGAACTTGTTCTATTTGCGGCAATACGATTACGCCATTTTCATTAGTCGCTTTCCTGCATTTGATCTGTTTTGATTCAGCACTTATCTGCCGTATTATCCCCGGTTGGCCATGCCATCTTTGCTAATTGCGGTATCACTTGCTCTCTATTTTCAGATGTTTTGTACTCCAGTTGTGATGGCACTTTAAAATGTATCACATGCTTCTCTTACTCAATGCCTTGCTTGAGGCCTGTAAAGTAATCCCAATTAAAATAAAGAGTACATAATCTATTTGCTGCTAAATGCATGGCACACTGGGAACAGGGAATGTAAACAAGCCAGCTGATATTTCCAGCTGGATATTTTTTATAATGATGCAGCTGCCACGCCCCCAACAGCGTCACCGTCAAGGCTACAATCACGCACTCTGAAATCACGATGCTGAACGTTTCATCATTGCCTGGACTTGCCACAGCTGTTGCCGTTGCGCGCTTAGTCGCATATGCGCTCTGTATTCAACGTGGCCGCGGTTGCTTCCTCGGCGACTTCCGCAGTCATAAACGCTTGATATTCTGAACACCCAAAGTACCATAGAGCGCGAAAAAAAAAAACGCCAGAATGGCTGTTTCACCCTCCACACATTTCATTGTTATTCTCATTCCTTTGGCATGGCCCCTGAATGACGTTAAGGATATTCGGGTTGCAATTATGCCGTGGGTATTTCGGTGTGGAGCATATACTGGGTTTTCTACTTAATTTGTGCTAAAATGAAGAATAAATTTGCAAGTGCCACGTAACTGGACAGAACCCATGTAACGTTGTTTGCCGTCGCTTGAAGCTAGTCGAACTAATAATTGTATGCAGGCTAAATACATAGTTTGTTATTATAAATATTGAACGGCTCAAAAATTCTCTTCAGGGCAAAAGTGTCATAGAGGAAATCGTAGACCACCCTGAAAAATTCCCGATCCGGCTGTTGGTTGCTCCATACGTGCTAGATAAACATGTTTTCCCGAGCTTGAAAAATAGCTTGCGAAATGCAAAAAAAAAGTCAGACGTCACTTTTTCGCATATCGAGGGTTTTTGCATCGAGTCTCCCACGGCTGCCCCTGTTCCTCTGTCAATGAGGGCCTCAGATTAAGCGTTTTCGCCTCCAGAAACACTATTGGCTCTAGATATGGGCATGAGCTAACCCATGATCCTTGGCCGCTCTAGTGGTTTGACCAGCAAAGAGGGCGGTTTTCCGCAGGTTTCGTCCAGGCGCTGCATGGACGCTTCACGTCGACAGGTGTGATAGCCGAAGTAATCGTGAACATCCTGAGGAATCAGCCTGTTCTTTTTGATATAAAAGTGTACGAGCCGGTGCACGCAGTACACTGGCTGTGAAAGTTCCTGGCAACCAGCATTTGTCGGCGGGGCCACTCCATCTAATCCACCATCAGCGCTCGAGACGAAAATGGCCTCTATATTTGCTACATTGTCCATCTTCTGGCACGATTATCTCCGACATCAGGTAAGATGATTTATACACTGCCGGACAGGATAGTATACATGCGATAATTTCACCTATTTCTTCATTAAATTCAAACTAATCCCTTTTATATAAAGATAATTTTTTCAATCCCACCGCTAAAAACAAAATTGCCTGTGCCCCTTTACACCAGGTCAGAAAATGTAAGTCACTGTTTGTTCACTTTCTTTGTTGAAGTCTTGCGTGCAGTTAGTACGAACATTAGAGACGTCACCTAAGTGTTTTTTTTTCATAATATCTTCCTTTTATGCTTATACAACTGCCAACCATTCATTATAGCGCCCCCTGATATCTAAAATTGTTTTAGGAAGCAGAAAAGTGGTGTGCGAATGGATGATTCGATGAAGTGGCGGACGCACCTTTAGAGAGCATGGACCTAACTGTCAATGCATTAAAACTTCAGTGATGCCCAACGCAACCGTAAACTTTGGCGACGAAGGTGAAAGTTGAAGATGCGATATATGGCTTTTTTGAGCCATTCGAGCCGGAAAGCGGCCCATGGCAAGAATACCTTTAAAGGATCTAACATTTCAAACACGGCCATGGCAAGAATACCATTACAGAATCTAAGAGTTCTGCGCTGAAAGCGAGCTTTGTCTTGGGGAACAACATGCAGCCTCCATCAGCTGCCTTGGGTCGCGCACATGCTTCATTCTTCACATTGTTTCTAGCATTGACAAAGTCGACGGAGAGTACAGTGGCAGTGTGCCTGAATGAGTTACTACGTCACTCTGATAATTTCGCTCGTGGTGACCCGCTTGAAGTTTAGTAGTTATGTGCGGAAAGAAGGTAAATCTGCGGCTGACATTATGGGCGCTTTCATGAAACTTTCCGAAAAATACGAGTTCACTACGTTCCTGAATTATCTTGCCCATGATCGTCTCGTAATGAATGGTGTGCACACACACGCAGACCCGCTTGCTCGAATGAACCGACGTCACGTTTGAGTGCACGAAGGTACCTGCCCTCGATAGGAAGACAGTGAAACGTGACTTTACAAAACTTTACAACGGCCACTACGAGAGCATGCGCTCGAACATTTGCCGATAAACATGTGCCGTAAAGTTTGAGGATAAAGTTAATTATTGTAGTCAGTTGAATTAATGAATTTATTTTTGTCTTTAATCTGAAGTGAGCCGGTGCACATAATTATTCTGCAGTAACGTGATGCGAGTAACGCTTGTGGAATTTTAAAGAAATAAATGTTGGATGTAAAAATAAGTGCATTGTTTATCGCCGCCTTTGTTTTCGCGGTATTTGGAGAGCTTGACGTTGCTTAAGTGGTGCGATTAGCAAGCAATGGGACTGACATGGCATTTCGGCGGCATGAGATTTGACCCAGCTCCAGACGTCGAATTACCCATTGGAACGGGTCCTAAGAGGCGAAATGAATTCAGGTGAATACAGCTTGTGCAAATGAGCATGAAAAAGGAGGAAGGGTTGCGTGGTGTTCCCACAGTCAAGCAACGAACGCATACAGGAACGCACGCACAATGCAACTTACCAGTGACAGTGCCATAGCGTAGTCGGACACCGCATCTCGGAGGGCGAAAATAGTTACGAACTGATTGCGCTTTACATTTCCCAATGCAAAACTACCTTTGGTGACTGAGAGACCAGTAGAAATGAAGAGCAGCACCTGCATAGGAAATTTAGGGGGGGGGGGGGAGAAAAAAAGGGTGAGGTACCAGCCGTTCTTTGTCCATGCTAGGTAACCTGTTGTGAGATTTTAGTTCAAGGCAGAGGTACTACAGGTTTCCGGCAATTATAAAGCCTTCCTTGCCGCTCCCCTACTTTTCAGTGTCAGGCTGCTGTCCTTGCACGATGCGGGCGAAGGGCCGGTGCAGGCACTGTCCTAGTTCGTCATGTGCATAGTGGTAGGGGTCTGGGTTACTGAGTGCAATACAGTATTCCGTTTAAATCACACCTTTGTTCGCCTAATTGCCCCGCAGTTAAACATTGCTGGCTGCTGTCTTACGCAATGAGCCAACAATACAAATTAGTATTGAAAAGGAAACAGTTCTTTAGGTTACGCAGTGCCTTCCTATGATTCAGCATTTTTTGTGTTCACTAACTTGTGAGTACAAGGCATAGATGGTATAGGTTAGTTGTAACAGTACGCCAAAAGCATAACCCATTCTTCTTTAAACAACTAGAGCACGAGGAAAGAACTTCCGAATTTGGAAAGAACAATATGACGCTTACATCCAACTGGTTTGTTTCTGAACGGCACCAGGTATGCGGTTCGTGAACAAAGATATTATGGACACGTGTACTTAGCCTTTTCTCGGGGACTGCATTTAGCCCAGAAACATCTTAAAGTTATCGCTCAGTGCAAGACGTGCCTGCATGATTGGAACTTACTACAATGTTATCGATGGTTCTATCCGTTGTCGTCACCGCAGCTTGTGTAATCTGATTGTATGCGTGACACAAATTGTGTAGTACTTTCTGTAAGACACGCGGGCACCAGCCATAACTCTGGAACCTTCGACGCGCTTGACCGGCAGATCAGATTTTCGACGATCACCGACTGTGTTTGCCGCTATCGTTCTGCTTTGGGTGTAGCTTGTTTTTCTGCGTACAGCTAGGTTCGCCCTATGAAGAGTTAGTTTCACCATTCACAGTTTTGGTACTTTGTTCTTGACCATCGCTATCACGTGACATCTGGTGGAGGTGCTTGTGCGTTCATTTACCGAACGCCCCCGTAAAGCCGCGATCCCAGCGCGACACCTGAGGAGAACACCAACGTCGTCAAGCATCAGCGAGCTAGCCGTAGGCTGCAATGACTGGTACCGGAGTACGGACCTCTTCCCGAGAAGACCACAGGAATAAACGCCAACTCAACAACCACAATAGCAGCCCCAGCGTCCCCCATCCTGCTCCAACAACCTCGGGAACCGCCGACCTTCCATGGATTATCGGCTGAAGACTCATAAACATGGATGGAGACCTCGGCTTCTGCCGCATCTACCTCGACCACCATAGATCCCGAACCAGACTTCGACATAAATCCAAGTCTCCCCATGAGTAAGCAGCCACAGCTCAAGTCTTCTGCGACGATACAAAGACTGCGTTTTGACGCCACCGAGGATTTGAGAAACACGAATTGCAAAGCACCGCATAATAAGTGAAAAGTGCACTGGACCACTCCGCCAGAGCCCTTACCGAATCTCGACGCGAGAACGTGAAGCTATAAGGCAACAAGCCGATGAAGTGCTGCGCGATGACATCATCCAGCCGTCGAAAAGTCCTTGGGCGTCTCCGGTGGTCTTAATGAAGAAGGATGGAACTCTGAGCTACTGCGTCTATTATCGCCGCTTTAACAAAATAGCAAACAAGGACGTATACTTCCTCCTACGGGTAGACGACGCATTACACTGTCTCTGCAGTGCTAAGTACTTTTCATCGAAGGACCTCAGGACAGGTTATTGGCAAATTCAAGTTCACGAAAGCGATCGAGAGAAGACCGCGTTTATGCTATGCGGACTGTGCTCGGCACCTGAAATTTTCCAGCGCGTCATGGACACGGTGTTAGCAGTGTTGAGGCGGCAGACCTATCTCATCATCTTGGATGACGTCGTCGTTTTCGCCGATAATTTCGACAATCACAGCCGGTCCTTGTCGAAAGCAGAAGCCAATTACTCTACAACGGAAAAAGAATTACTTGCCATTATTTGGGGATACCACAACATTCCGCCCTTACCTATATGGCCGGCCCTTCAAAGTCGTAAGCGACCACCAAGCCTTATGTTGGCTGGTAAATTCAAATGACCCTTCAGGACGCCTAGCACGAAGGAGTCTGAGACTCTAGGAATTTGACATGATCCGTCATCTACAAGTCGGGACGGAAGCACTCTGATGCCGAATACCTATCACGCACCCCCATTGACCCACCGCCTCAAGACGACGAGGATGACGACTCCTTCCTAGGAACAATAAGCGCGGAAGACTTCGCTGAACAGCAACAAGCAGACCCAGAGCTAAAAAGTCTCGTCGAGTATTTGGAAGGCAACATCGACTATGTCCCTAGGGCGTTTAGTCAAGGATTGTCTTCCTTTTCACTGCAAAAGCACGCGTTCGTAAGGAAGAGCTTCTCACTAGTGCGCACTAACTACCTTCTTGTTGTTCCCTCAGCACTTTGTCCGAAGGTTCTACAGGCCCTACACGAAGATTCGACTGCTGGTCAGCTCGGATTCTCTCGGGCGCTATCGAGGATGCAGGAGAAGTATTACTGGCCGCGCCTGACTGCCGACTTCGCCCGTTACGTCAAGACATGCTGAGACTGCCAGCGACGCAAAACACCACTGACATGGCCAGCGGGATTACTACAGCCGATCGAGCCTCCTTGCCGTCCGTTTCAGCAGATCGGGATGGATTTGTTTGGACCTTTTCCGACGTCCTCATCTTGGAAGAAGTGGATCGCCGTGGCCACCGAATACCTTACGCACTACGCGGAAACGAAAGCTCTGCCTAAAGGTAGTGCGGCCGAAGTTGCTAAATTTTTCATCGAGAACTCCTGCTACGACATGGCGCCCCAGAAGTCCTGGTCAGCGACAGAGGAACGGCCTTCACTGCAGAGCTCACCCAAGGGATTTTGCAATACAGCCAGACAAGCCACAGGAGGACAACTGCCTACCACCCACAGACGTATGGTCTTACGGAGCGGCTGAACAAGACCCTCGCCGACATGCAATGTACGTCGACGTCGAGCACATGACGTGGGATGCCATCTTGCCGTACGTAACGTTCGCTTGCAACAAGGCGGTGCAAGTAACAACGCAGTTCAGGCCGTTCAAGCTGGTTTACGGCAGCAACCTGACAACGACTCTCGACGCCATGCTGCCCTACGTCATCGACGAAGAGAATGTGGACGTCACCGCCTATGTCGAGCGCGCCGAAGAAGCCCGACATCTCGCCCGCCTGCGCATCAAGAACCAGCAGAGAGGACCGAAAGCCGACACTCCAATCTTCGACGACGCTACGTCGAATACCAGCCTGGTGACTGTGTTTGGGTTTGAACCCCAATACGCTGACGAGGACTTAGCGAGAAAGTTTTGCGACGCTATTTTGGACCCAACTAGGTCATCCAACGTTTTGGCACCCTGGACTATGAGGTCGTGCCAGACGACAATTCGCAACCACAGCGGCACCACTCACGACCTGCAATAGTCCAAGTTGTGCGCCTTAAGCCCTGCTACCAGCACTAAATAACTCTGCGACATAGTTGCTTTGTTATTTTTCTTCGCGGCATGTGGTTTAGTTTCTTGAGTTCGTGTTTGTAGCATCGGGGCGATGCTATTTAATCTTCTCTTACATTTATGAATTGAGCTCCCTATCTGATAGGTTGTCTTTCATTCGGCTAACATGTATAAGTAAAGGATCAGTTAAGCGCGTATATATATAACGGGGGCATTGACACGTTCACTTCTTTGGATATCACCTGGATGTCACCCATTAACAATTGAAGGTGTTATCGCTCAGTGCATGACGCGCCTGCATGATTGCCATTTACTGGAATGTTCTCGAAGGTTCTATCCATTGCTTGTTATCACCGAAGCTTGTGTAATCTGAATTGATGCACGAAGAGAATTGTCCAGCACTTTCTGGAAGATATACGGGCACCAGCGATTACTCTTGAAACTTCGACTCGCTTGACCGGTAGATCAGATTTTCGACAATCGCCGACTGTGCTTTGAGTGTAGCCTGTTTCTCTGGGCACAGCTAGGTTTGTCCAATAAATAGTTTCGCCATGTACAGTTCTTGCTAGTGTGTTCTTGACCGTCGCTATCACGTGAGAATATTTGCGTTGTTCATTAAACTCAGTTTTACTATTACTACCCACCGCGTTGGCTCAGTCAGCTAAGGCGTTGCGCTGCTGATCGAGGGATTGAATCCCGACCCTGGCGGCCGAATTTCGATGAAGGCGAAATGCAAAAACGCCCGTGTGCTTGCGTTGAAGTGCACGTTAAAAAACCCCAGGTGGTCAAAATTTATTCGGAGCCCTCCACTACGGCGTGCCTCATTATCAGAACTGGTTTTGGCACGTAAGACCCCAGGAAGAAGAATTTTACTTCCTAAGCAACGTTTGCAGTCTGTGTAACGAAAGCTGTGTAGCTATTGTCGTTGTTGAAGTACGAAGGTTTGTTTTAACACGAAAGTGTTTTATGCCGGGGTCCACCAAGACTTCACTGACGTATTTCCGTCACGGAAATACGTCAGCTTACAATGTACACGAACATAATACAAAGAAAGAAACCAGAAGAAAAAGTTCCACAAACATGGAAAATTTGGAAATCGAACCCACGACCTCTCGGTCCGCGACGATAGATCGCCGAGCGTTTAACCCATTGCGCCACAAACGCATTTGCAGAGAGCTACACAGACGCGCCTTATATATCTAACACTCCTCCGTGTACCCGCGCTCTTGCTCGGGGCGGTGCCGCCGCCTACGAGCAGAAAAGAGAAGTACTGCATTATGACACTAACGCGCACCGACAGTGAACGCTTCGGTGGTCTCAGCAATACGACGCCTCGATGCCAGCATTCGAAGGGACGCTGGCATCAAGAAGCACTACCAACGCCACCTAGGTGGCGTTCACCGTATCTGGCCTCCGCAATTAGCTCTGAAAATGTTTCTGAAGTTGATCGCGGAGGCTGCAATTACGACGCGCTGTACGCGCTGATTTGACTCGGTGACGATTCAGTTACGTGCTTTGTCTTGCGCGTTGTATTAGTGTGTCAGTTACGTGCTTCGTCTTTCGCGTTGTGCTAGCGTGTGCAGCGTAGTGCAGCTTCCATATGCACGACGGTTGCTCATGGTCATCGACGTTGGTAGTCGTGATGGAGGAGACGTGCCACCAGGCGTCAGCGTGGGTGCATCAACGCCTAAGGGCGCTTTAGCCACAAAACACCAATAGACATTATATATCAATGTGCAATAAACATTACACTACTTCTGTGAAGACACGTTTCACTTTCGTGTTCTATACCGATTCCTATATAAGAGGGATCAACCACATTTTTTTGAGGAAACCCTGCTTTGATCGTTCGGGGGAATACTGTTGAATGAGCTGTGTGCACACTTTTTCTTTAATGTCGGTAGGCATACCTTAGAAATTTCCACAGCGTGTTTGAGGTGACTGAAGTCCCTTTAAGTGCTTCAACATGCAAAGTAGTTGGCGCATGTTCTTTTGTATCTCTTCCTGTGTATCTTTCGAGTGATTTTTGTTGATTATACATTATTTTGCTTAACTTTGACCGCAACATTGCCTTAACTATTGAAAATAATGTGCTTCATGCTGAAACACAAAGTAGTATTCGTTTAAATACAAAGATTTTTTTGACAAATATTTGGTTTATTTACCCTGTACTACCGGTGAGGTGAGGAACCACTCGCAGGCACTCGGTGGGCTTTGCCCATACCTCCCCTTAGTGTTTTTTTTTTGATGGAATAGAGTCCCATTCAAGTCAGGGCGCAGGAATGCGGAATGATAGAGACTATATAACATTTCTGGCGAAACAAAAAGGAATCCCGCACCACATCTCACTTTTTTTGTTCACGTTTATGTGATTAGCATTCACGCAATGTGGCTACGTTGCGTGGTAGTCTATATCGTGGGGCCGACCTCCTCGGGCATGTTTAGGACTTAGACAACGATACAAAACTGCCCACCGTGCATCAAGCTTCTTATACGCAGGAAGGGGATGCGGGCAAGACGAGATGTTCAGCGATCTCGCAGAGGTGTAGAAGCTTGTGGAGAAATTAGAAAGTGTTAGATATTTAGTCGCGCACCTTCCTCCTTCAGAAGGCTGGTCTAGGTAAAGCATACAACCAACTGGGTCACGTCCTCGGAAGGCAACTCTTGCACGAGCACTGGCAAAAACATCTCTTGGATCTTCGAGACAGGTGATCCATATCATAGATGGTCGCAGGCGCTGCACAAAACATCAAGCTCGTCGTGGAGGAAGTGTTTCTTGACGCAACTGTCCAGCCACTGTAAAACGTTCAGGTTAGAGGCTGGTGACCGGCCGTTAACCCTGGGCTGGGTGCTTTTGTTGCAGTAGGGCTTCACGGTTTGCAGTGGCACGTTGACACTCAGTCTACTCCATATGGTGTAATCATCCCTAACTCGCATACCTCTGTTCAGTGGCGTGGCGACGGTGAGCTGGATCGACACGACGCAGTCTCCTCTCTGCGTCCTTGTAGCGGCGCACTAATAGGCCCCAATGCCTCAAAAAAAAAAAAGAGAGAGAGAGAGAGAGAGAGAGCGCCGCGTGCACATGTTCACGTGGTAAATCACGCTAGCGTGCCCATCCCCGAGCGGTCGCGTTCACCGGCCACTCACCAGGACAATGGGCCCCATGGCTCGCCAGTTCTGACAAACTGTGGCCATGGTGGCTTCGTCTCCTCAGCCGCCTTCACATAACTGGTGACTCCGGACGACTGAGCAAGGCACGACAGCGTCAACACAGGGACTCGTACACGGCGAGCGTGACGGTAGCATTCCTGGACCAGTAGATGTCCCTTGCCTCCACGGCTTCCACTTGTTTTATGTAGCCAACCTGGCCACCTGGTGTATGCGGCTGGACAGCCACTTCTTCATCCACAACGTGACTGACCCACTGCTCCACTACCACCGCGCACGGCACGCTCTAGTTTCCAGATGACCTGATCGGGCAACTACGACTGCCACCTCCTGGGCCGAACTTGTACAAGGATCTACGGCGCGACCGTCATCGGGAACTACGCCTATTCGGACTCACGGCATAGTCCTTCTGGCATGCTGTCACGAGCTCCCTTGCCTCGTCACCAGTCGCTTCATCCCTCATCATCTTCGCGACGCGCACTGCCAGTGTCCAGCTGCCCTGCTTGACCAACTGCACGCGCCGGCCCAGACCTCCACCACCCTTCGGCACTTGAGCTTTCACCAGCTGTGGAATTAGTAGGGTAGGAATGCTAACAGCCAAAAATAAATAAATAAATAAATAAATAAATAAATAAATAAATAAATAAATAAATAAATAAATAAATAAATCAATCAAATGAAATGTTTGGCAATTCAAGTCACATACATTTTCTATTTCTTTTTGTTTCTCACTTTTTTCGGTTCCTTTACTCCCATTTTCTGATGGTGGCTGTTTCGTCATTTAACAAAAGAAAATTGTTAGATGGTTTACTTCGCTTTAGGAGTAACTGTTACTCCGCTCATGACTACAGCTTTCAGGGGATAGGAAACAGTGAAATGTGGAAAGCCAATGTAACAATTCATACAACTACAGCAAAGCAAGACGCACGGAACTTATTAGAAAAACACCTGGTGACAAGACACCCTGTTCTACGCAACAAATACCGGCAACAGGCCTTTCAGTATACGTGTATGCTCATGCTCTCAAGAGCATGATTCATCTGGAGAGCTTCTTCACATTTACGAAATCTATCTATCCATATTTGCCTATAAACAAATAATAAAAGACGTTCGCACAAACCTCATTGCAATCAAAGTATCGACGGCAATTTCCGTATTCCATCCTAACGAGACCGATTCTGTTAAAGTTACGAAAACTCTCTCTTACTGTATAAACAGATAAAAACAATTATTTAAAAATATGCCTGAATTACAACAATTTTTAAGACTTTTTTGTTAAACAAAAGTACAATGCTGCCATTTCTTTCTTTGTTTTTTTACTAAATATTGTTTTATAATGTAGACGTGAACACAGACGCGTCGCCTCACCATTTGCGTGACATCCAGCAACGTCCAGTACGGCCCATTCGGAACAGGAGGGTAGTTGTTGCGTGCCGTTTGCGCTGCGCCGAACAAGACGAGGATTCCAAGAGGAACGCACTTGAGTAATATCGCCGCAATCTCTGCTGGCCTCAGCTCGTCTTCCATCTTTGCAACAGGTTCTAAAGAGAAAAAAAATGAGAACGACATGCACGATAGCCGCATAAGTTGTCATAAATTGTAGCAACGCCTTGGGGTCATCATTCCCGAAATCACGTGATCAAACGACTTTTCATGTAACAGTATTTCAAAAGCCGTTCATTTTTAATTGTACTTATGAAGAGGAACAATGATGTCTTAATAACTGAATATAATCTATTGGGTCTACATGTTACAATATATATGTATACGGGTACAATATATAGACTACCTGAGTTTGCGGCCTTATGTAATACTGAATTGAATTCTGGGGTGTACGTGTCGAAACCACGTATAAATTGCGAGGCACGCCGTAGTAGGGGACTCCAAGGTAATTTTGACCACCAGCTGCTCTTTGACATGCCCCAATGCACGGACACGGACGTTTTTGCATTTTGTACCCATTGAAATGCGGCCACCGCAGCCGGGATTTTATCGCGCGACCGCGTGCTGAGCAGCGCATGCATAATGTAATAAGAAGCCCTAATGTGATTAGTATAATAATTTTTAGTGCATTATCTAGGTAAATTTTGTTGCCATCCTGTGGATTATTTAGCTTAAAGTGTTTAAAGCATCTCTCAAACTTTCACATTATTTGGTTTTTGCCATTATTTGGTTCTTGCCATTTCTACGCCTTAGCTAACTGAGCCACCGCGGCGGGTTGCACCACAGCGCTAGATTCACAACCTGTTCAAATTTCTTTCTGTGTTTATTTTTCCAACTTGCTTTGTCGTGATGAAGCTATAGCTTCCCGGCGAGCCAATGCATTATTGCTCTCGGAAAAAAAAAAAAGAACGGGCAAGTTTGCACACGGTCGTTCAAAACTTAGGCACAGCGAAACTGTCGATCCCCAAGTCTTTCTGGCTGCTACTGCTATTGTCGGGTACAACTTTAGAAGACAGGAGAGGCCCCGTCCAGATGACCGAAGCGCAGCAGCCAATTGAGCGGGACTATTCCTTTAGTCGCGGAGGCAAAAAATTTTGACTGCTTCTAAAACGCGTATTTGTCGGTGTAAATAAGATTTGTGTATCTTGACGAGTGGTTTGGTAAAACTATCGTGATGGAGATGCTACAGAACATGCCGGATCGCGAGAGAAAAATAACTCCGTGCCTTCTACAACGCTGTGCGTCGTCTGCTACGGAGCAAGATCGATGGCACGGGGCGTGTAATTATAAAACAGTCGCTGGCTTAATAGCATAAGATTCATTTATACTTTTTGTGTGTTTGCAGAAACTTATTTTTTAAAGTGTTTTAGGCTTATTTTATTATTATTATTATTATTATTATTATTATTTATTTATTTTTTGCGGTTGCGAAACTGCAATCTCGTGAGTTCGCGCACGTTCGCGCACGGCATTCCGTGCCAGTTTTCCGCCATGGAGCCCAGCGAGGTGACATCGGAACGCGATACTTTGTTGCCTAACGAGCCTTGTGTCACCTCGATGACCACAACACCAAGAAGCCTCGGCAAGAACAAGAGCGGCCACATCCTGAACAGCGATTCACGCAACATGATCTTCCACTGCTACACGTTTTGGCGTAGCAGGGAGCCTGAACGCAGCGTGGAGGACACGAGCAAGTTTGTCGCCGACATGCTCGGTCGTCAGCGAAAGGACTGTGTTCAGGGTGAGGGAGGAAGTTAAAGCTTCGCATTTTTCGGGTGGCAAACTGACGACGCCCTCGCGAAAGCGCCCACGCAATGCGGAGAAGAGAAGACGCAGCGCGAAGTTTGACAGCTTCACGTTGTGCGCGCTGAGGTCATGTGTGCACGATTTCTTTCGCCGCAACGAGATACCGACGGTCGAGAAGATTACTACCGAGTTCTCGGAGCGTATGGAACTACCATCACTAAGGCGGTGCACTGTGTGTCACCTGCTTGCCGAGATCGGCTTCAAGCACGAAAAGAGAAGAGGCAACTCACTGCTTATCGACCGGAATAACATCACCGATTGGCGGAATTGCTACCTCCGTGACGTGGAGCGCTACCGGGCGGAAGGCCGAAAGATCTTCTACCTGGACGAGACATGGGTGACGGCAGGACACACTCGGTCGATCGTGTGGACAGACACCGTGGTGCAGAAGCGCGGACGCCTGTTCGCTCGAGCAAATGGCTGGATGACGCGTCTAAAACAACCTTCTGGGAAAGGTCAGCGCCTGATCGTGACGCACATCGGCAGCGAGGATGGCTTCGTCGACGGCTGCTTGGATGTATTCCCAGGCCAAAAGACAGGCGACTACCACCAGGAAATGGACGGCAATCGCTTTGAGGGCTGGTTCAATGACGTTCTGCAGAAGTTGCCAGCTGGTAGCGTCATTGTTTTAGACAATGCACTTTACCATAGCCGGCGAGAAGAGAAATTGCCGACGACGGCCTGGAACAAGGAAAAGATACAGGAGTGGCTCACAAGCAAGAACATCCCCTACGGTGAAAGTATGATAAAGAAGCAGCTGTTCGAGCTGGTGGCATCTGTAAAGTCACGCTTTCTGAGCTACATCGTACGATAGCACAGCTGTAAGGAGCCGGTTGCATTGTACTCAGGCTCCCGCCGTACCACTGCGAATTTATTCCCATTGAGCTTGTGTGGGCAGAGGTCAAAAATGGCATCACTGCGGACAACAGAGACTTCAAGCTGTCCACGGTCGACGCCATCTTGAGGGAGAAAATCAAGCTGGTAACGGCGGAAGAATGGAGGAAGAGCATTCAGCACGAGATGGACTTGGAGGCAAAGTTCTGACTTGACACGTCTGGGAGTGAGCACATTCAACCCGTCATCATCCAGCTGGGTGGAGATGACACTGAAGAAAGGGCTACCAAAATTTTGCCAGTGGGTTCGCAACAGCCAACCATCCATTCCGTGACCTCTCAAATGAATAAGCAGTTCCATTTATGGCATATTCCTTTAATAGAAGCTCAATTCTGATAAGCAACGTCCTGCACACATCGTGCTCGATTTAAGAAGTGGCATAGAAACACATTTAAATGCTGGTATATCTGAATTGGAACACTATTGTTAACCCTGATTATCGTTGGCGGGCTCAAAATGCTCATTCGGGCAGCCACCGTCGAGTTTGACGCGCCCCAAAGTGAAATAGCAGTAGTCAGAGCACGCTTTATGGCTCTGTTAGCAGTCTGCACTGGAAATCACAGTCATGTCATAGCCAGTGCTGGTGAAATAGCAGATGACAACACGAAACTGACAGCCACTGTTAGCAGCTTGCACGCCAAAGCACATTCATGTGGTTGCATTGTTTATTTTGGTAATCCGGCTCACACAAGTAATGCGAATAAGAGAACAAATATAAAACATCATTAGCTCAGTGAGGCCCAAAATGCTCATTCAGGCAGCCACCGTCGAGTTTGACGCGCCCCATAGTCAAATAGCAGAAGTCGGAGTACGCTTTTTTACTCCGTTAGCAGTCCTGCACTGAAAATTGGAAGTGGTGCTATAGCCAATTTTAATTTATTAATCTGACTCGGGCAAGTTACGCGAATTGCAAGCAGAATTATTAACGTGATTAACTTTGCTAGCATTTTTTGTCATATTTACATACCGGAAAAATGCTCAGCAAAGTTGAACGTGTTTTACCGCGGACACTGGCTGTCAGTCCGCTGGCGTGATGAAGAGCGGCAGCAGCGGCGAACGAAGTCCCCTTCGTGCTGGCTGCCTCTCGCTTCAACGCGAACTAGGCGCGCCAGAACACAGCGCCCACGAAGCCATCAACTATCTCGGCAATGTAGAAGTTTGGGCTTGTTGTTGGGCCATCCTTTAAGAACACAGACCGCGCTGACCTCCAAGTGAATTTTTACTCACCGAAAAACACTTAAATGACATTTTCTAATGAAATGCAAGCACACAGGCACAGCTGTCTTCTAATCACACAAACAATAGTTCCGCGTGATAAAAAGGATGCGGGTTGCATTCACAATGAAATGCAAGCGCAGGCACACTGTTGTCATCTAATCGACCAAAAATTAGTCATGCGTGATATCAAGTACGTGCGTGATTCTAGTAGTTTAGTTCTTTATCGGTTAGGGCGATTGATGCGATTGATGGTGCGCTGACAGATTTGTTTCTATATCTTGCCATCTCCAGTGACCTCAATTATTTCTTTGGAGTTTTTTGAGGAGTTTCTGCCTACAACCATGCAGCCTTTGAAATTCGGTCTCCAGCCACAGTCATTTCCGTGTAGTGCTAAATGACCTTCTCTGCCTCACCTCACATTGTTGTAATGTTCGCGCAAATGGTCATTGATGCAACGTCCTCTCTGTCCCACATAAAGTTTGCCATCCAAAAGCGCAATTTTGTATGCAATACCTTAAGCGCATCGGACGCATGGTTTCCTATGGTTGGATTGGCAGCCAGGTCATGCTATACCTTCCTGGTGTTTTGTATTCCATAACCATAGCAGTTTTTGTGGAGCCGTGAACAAGACTTGGGTGATAATCCTCTGGCCAAAACCTTTCAGGCAGTTATACACATTATGGATAAAAGACAAAACAGCCACTTTCATCCGCAGTATGTTTCGCTGGTTAGATTGTCCTCCTCTGGTTCCACATCACGTATTTTTCATTTCAAGAGAGTACATGTATACTAGCCGATATCTTATGTGACGTTGATTATAAAATATTTGAAAAGCACTTACAAATAAGTTGCAGATAGTTATTGCTGAATTAGTAGCTGAACATCAAAAATGTGTGACTCGAGGACGTTCTATAGAGGCAAATATTCATATAGCACGAACAGTACTTGTGTGCATGGCGGGTAGTATGAATGAAGTAGCTTTTCTTCAGATTGACATAGCCAAAACCTTTGATCAAATCCAGCATAATGTATTGCTGAGCTGTGACGACATATTAAGCTAGGTGTAATATACAATGATATATCCCTTAAAAGTAATTGTGAAGCGTACCATATTAGTTACAATAGAGGTAAAGTGACTTGTTTGTCAGGATTCTTGCCACTTTCACGTATAGTCTAATCAGAGCAAAAGCGCACAAGACACGGCGACAAGAAACGTAAATGAGCGCTTTCGTGCTTGTCCATGCTTTTTGCTGTTGTACTCTTATTAGACTATTATTATGAAATATTATTAGCCGAACGTACCACCCTTGTAAGCTATATTTCGCCTTCACTTTTTGTTATATATTTGGAACCACTTTGCTTAAGCGCGCTTTGTAACTCAAGTATTAGAGAATACAGGTGCACAGAAGGGGAAATTGCAGTCCTGGCTTATGCGAATGACATTGCCTTGTTTTACGTCGAAAGGCCCAGTAATAATGAGGCTATAAACCGTACTAACCGTTTCTATGAAACGACCGTAGCAAGTGTAAATATTGACAAAGCGCAAGTGTTTTGGCTAGATATGAGGGCTCTAACTACACCTGTGTTCTCGAATACCCATTGCAAGCCGGTTGAAGAACATGCTCTGATAGCCCGGCTGCTAATGACCCCACACACACACACACACACACACACACACACACACACACACACACACACACACACACACACACACACACACACACACACACACACACGCACACGCACACGCACACACGCACGCACGCACGCACGCACGCACGCACATGCGCAAGACATTGCTCGCCTTTTTCTTTTCATATACGAAGTCCCTAGTGGTCTGCCGCTGACACGATGATTGTCGCTGGTGTACTCAGAAATGTAGGCGCGCTGTCTGATTTAGCGGAGAGCGTGGAAGGCGATGCTGGGCGCTAGGGCGAACGTCAGTGGCTGGTGGTCAGTAAGGACATGAAAGGAGTGGCCCTCGAAAAAATGTCAAAAGTACTTCACAGCCAAATAGATGGCGAGCAGTTCTCGGCAAAGGTGCTGTAAGGGCACTCAGTGGGCTTTGCCAAGCTTCTTGGAAAAGTACGCATTGGGCTGCCAAGCGCCAGCAACTAACTGCTGCAACGCTGCACCGACAGCGGTATCCGATGCGGCAACCATGACGGATGTTGGGGCGTCGCATTTGGGGTGAACGAGGAATGTCGCCGTGCAATGGCTTCTTTGATGCCTCTAAACGCGCGGTCGGAGGTGTCGTTCCAGGGCACGGGAGTATTCAGTGTCTTGAGGTCCGGGACTAGGTCCTGGAAAGGTTGCAATAAAATGGCGCAGAGAGGAGTGAAGCGGCGGTAACAGTTGGCGAGGCCAAAAAATTCGCACAGTTACCTGCTGGTGGATGGTTTAGGAAACTCACGGATGGCTGTGACGCGGGTCTGGAGGGGACAGATGCCATCTGCGCGTACGCGATGGTCGAAAAAAATCCAACTCTGTAACACCAAACTCGCTCTTCGGACCGTTAACGACAAGACCAAACTTACTGAGTCTTGCTAGCACTTGACGTAAGTGGAGCTTCTGAGCTTCAGTGGTGGTGCTGAAGACGATGATGTCAATATAGGCAAAGCAGCACGTCAAGCCACGTAATACCTTGTCAAAAAAAAAAACAAAAAAAACGCTGAATGGTCTGGGCCGCATTACGAAGATGAAAGGCATGCGCAGATATTCGAACAGGCCGAAGGGTGTTATAATGGCGGTTTTAGGAATATCTGAGGGTTCCACAGTAATCAGGTGATAAGCATTTACCAGGTCGACCTTGCTGAAGATGGTACAGCCGTGCAGTGCCGTCGTACTGACGAACCAAAGTTCCGAATCCGACGACAAGAGGTCGGGGAGCTTGAGAGCGGAGACCTAGGGCTCGCGGGGTGGTGGTGCTGATGACGGCACTTGATCAGAAGAATGTGAAGCCATGAGTTATTGGATAGAAGGCGGATGGCGAAGACTGCGGGGCCTGAGTTCCCGGTGGCCTTAGGCCTAGCGATGCGCCTGAGGCAAGTGTAGGGCAGGAGCTGAGAGCGATGACACGAAGTACGGGTCACCATTTTGTGGGCGCGAAAAAATCAGCCAGACGTTGGTGCCTGGTGTCCACAAATTATATTTTAGCAGTGCCCACTCAATCAGGCGGGAGCGGGACAAAGCGCTGCTGGTATTCTTTCTTGCAGCCGCCGATTCCACTGCTGGCACACCCTCAGAGGGCTGGGCGTATCGTTGTCGTCTTTTTGGTTGGATCACTGTGTCACGTAGTAGCGCGCAACAAACTTTCAGCTGAAGTGGTTATGAATGAGCTCTTGCTAGAAAGAGCACAAGCGCCTTAAATCATTCCGAAGAGGCGACAAAAGAATAGTATTTCGAAGTCAAGCGGCAAAGAAAAATGGTTTCTTTCCATGCCATGAGAAATATCCAAGTAACTACTTAAGAGTACTGACACCCTCCCCAACACGAGCCACCGAAATGCAGCTTTCCATTCAGTGATAAACAGAGAATTATATCTGTGG
Organism: Dermacentor silvarum; assembly: GCF_013339745.2. Lineage (NCBI taxonomy): Eukaryota > Metazoa > Arthropoda > Arachnida > Ixodida > Ixodidae > Dermacentor > Dermacentor silvarum. Next base: position 116,323,880 of record NC_051163.1, read on the forward strand.
AGACAAGCACTTGCGAGAGTTAAAGAAACACTAGGAAGTTTTTGAAGTGCCCTAAAGTAATATGCTCCATGTATACATGTATGCACATGACGAATATAGAAGAAATTCTAGTGGTCACTGTAAATATTTTACGCTGATATAAGTAATATTTTGATCGAACGTCTGTCAGCCCGAAGAACTTTGTCTTTCTAGGTTTATTACTGCATATTTCAGAAGCACGGGGACATTCATTGGGAAATTGAGCTCCAGAGAAACAGAAAAACTGATCCCCAACCAGGTTTTGTGCAAGTATACTAATTTGCGGTGCATTCTCATGAAATCGCAGTGAACAATTTACAAAATACCGCAGCTCCTGAAATAAATTGCGCAGTTGAGAAACTTCTACCGTGAGTGGTCTAATTAAATTACGAGACTTACGAATGCTCGATTTTCAGATGCCTGTACACATTCTTCTAATTATGCTCCGCAAGTGCCGGCATGTGCGGTGAAACAATGCTGTTTCAAAGTGTAGGAATCGTGCGCATGCGTGTGCTCTTACCTGCACAATTGGTGTCTTCGCAGCTGCAGCGCAGTACGCATACAAAGCTGGGCCTTACAGCACTGCACGGCATGCATTTGATAATTTCACTGGCATCGGCAACCATCAGGCACGCGAAAGAACAGCTTTAAAAAGTGTTTGTAGCGGAGAAGCGGACGTGAAACATTTGGCGGAAACGGTGTCAGCACGCATGACGTACAGGTAAGCGTAGGGCGGCTCAACATCAGTGCACCTCAATGAGGAGAAAGCCGCTTGGACAAGTGCCACGCAAAACATTTACTGCGCACATGAAAAAAAAGGAAATGATTTAAGCAAACAAAAAAAAAAAATCCACGTTCCACCAACATGCTTCGCCTTTTTCATTCTCTTGAGAACTTTTTAGTTCCCCAGCGATTGGCCTCCTCCGTGCTCCACAGTTTTCCACGATTGGTTTCTTTTTATTTTCGAAGCCTATTTTGCCGCATGCCAGTCCCTTTTGCGGTGTGTCGGTGCGTGGGTCGGTAGGTAAGTGGGTATTTATTCTCTGTCGCACACGTTGGACATCTGTAAGAAAAAGAAATGCATGATCGACAGTACAATTTGAACCTTCGCCTTTGAGCCCAGAAGTCAAACGAACGCGCTTACTGCTAGGCCACGATCGCTGCATATTCCTCTTATGCCACAGCCGACTGGCTATTAGAGAGGGACTCCGTTAGGACGCCATAAGATGCGGACGTGTTTCGCATGGGCTGCTGTTTCGCCTCCGGATAAAGCGGACCCCCACCAGTGGGCCCCCACCAGAAGGTTTGCAAAACGTGCATCATATAGGGCCATGGGGCAGACCACTGCCCTATACAAGCGTCGCCATTTGCGAGCAGTGCGGCATCGACAAACCCACCTTTCCACACCCGTGCTATCCCCTTACAGATCCTGCGGCGTGGACCAACCCACCACCGACCCGGAATGCCCGCGAGACGAGCGGCAACATATCAACACAGCCTGGATCAAGGAGGCATTCAATTGCTAACATCCACTCGCAGCCGCCCGCAGGCTCTCGAAAACACAGTAACGACTCTGCCTCGGGAGGCGAGTTGGCCGCACCATACCTCAACGCTCACTCCCCTCCTCAACCTCGCACTCTCTCCCCTCCAACACGTCCCCCGCTCTATCCCCGCGAACCCCAAACGTCTGTTCTTTCCTAAAAATAGTGCGCCTACGCCGCGACATGGATGCACGACATACGCAGATGCCGATCGACCTGGATGCGGCAATAGTGCGCACAAATGTCAGGATACAGCCAACTATAAGAGCGTGCGGCAGGAGTGTCTAGCGCTTCGACAAGAGGTCATTACCGTTATAAGTGCACCATAGGAGCGGGAACACGACTTCAATGGGGAGTTAGTGTCTCGCCTGGACTCTGCAATGCTTCCTTGCCAGCCTCCCAATCCGTTCGCTCCCAACCTCCACCAACGGATGCAAGAAGATCGCACCATTATTCGCGCCCCGCCTCTTTCTCTCATGACGATGATGGCGACGTATAGCCAGCATCATATCAGGACAAGGCAAGATGTACGCACTGAAAGATAAGCAGGGTAATATCATCTGCCATTTCGTCGATGACACGGTGAAAGCAGCGGAAGAATTATTTACTGATCTGTAGAGTACCAAGAGCAGCCAAGCTACTTTCATTGGAAGTAGTGATGAACAGGATACAGAGGTTCCTTCTGTAACTAGCGATGAAGTTAAAAGGGCCTTGCAAGACATGAATAGGGGAGAAGCTACCGGAGAAGATGGAATAACAATCGATTTATTCAAAGGTGGAGGAGATGTCAAACTTGAAAACTTCCGGCTCTTTATATGCAACGCCTCACGACTTCAAGTGTACCAGAGAGCTGGAAGAACGCCAGCATTATACTAAACCATAAGAAGAGAGACTTTAAAGAAGTGAATAATTGTAGACCCATGACCTTGCTTTCAGTATTGTATAAAATATTCACCAAGATAGTTTCCAATAAAATCAGGGCAACACTTGACTTCAGACAACCAAGAGAACAGGCTTGCTTCAGAAAGGTGTAGACGGGCGTGATGCAGGGATCAAAGTGTGTTTATTCTGAGACAAGGCCCTGATTAAATAAGGGCCGATACAAAACATGACATGCGCACTAGGAGCACCAAATGCGCACGTGTACAGGATAATGCGACAATGCGCTTGGTTACAAAAGGGATATTCTACGATGGATCATATTTATTCCATCTATCAGGTAATCAAGAAATCTGCGGAATACAATCAACCTCTCTATATGGCTTTCATAGATTATAAAAAAGCATTTGAATCAGTAGAGGTACCAGCATTCATAGAGATATTGTGTAATCAAGGAGTACAGGAGGCATGCGTGAATATCTTGGCAAATATCTACAAAGATTCCACAGCTACCTTGGTTCTCTACAAGAAAAGTAGAAAGTTAGATCAACAAAGGGGTCAGGCAAGGAGACACAATCTCTCCAATGCTATTCACTGCATGCTTAGAAGTATTCAAGCTCTCAGACTGGGAAGGCTTAGGAGTGAGGATCAACGGCGAATATCTCAGGAACCTTCGGTTTGCAGATAACATTGTAATATTCAGCAACAATGGGGACGAATTACAACTGATTGAGGACCTTAACCGAGAAAGTGTAAGAGGGGTTGAAGATGAATATGCAGAAGACAAAGATAATGTTCAATGGCCTGGCAAGAGAACAAGAATTCAGGATGGATAGTAAGCCTCTAGAGTCTGTAAAGGAGTATGTTTATATAGGTCAATTACTCACAGGGGACCCTTATCATGAGAAAGAAATTTACAGAAGAATAAAACTGGGCTGGAGTGCATGTGGCAGGTATTACCAAATCCTGACTGGGAGCTTATCACTGTCATTGAAAACAAAAGTGTACAATCATTGCATTCTACCAGTGCTAACATTTGCGGTTGAAACTTGGATGTTAACAAAGAATCTCAAGAACAAGGTAAGGACCGCACAAAGAGCGATGGAATGAAAAATGTTAGACCTAACGATGAGAGACAGGCAGAGAATGGTGTGGATTAGAGAGCAAACGCGGATAGCCGATATTCTACTTGACAACAAGTGGAAAAAATGGAGCTGGGCAGGCCATGTAATGCATGGGATAGATAACCGATGGTCCATTGAAGTTACCGAATGGTTACCAAGAGAAGGGAAGCGCAGTCTAAGACGGCAGAAAACTAGATGGGGTTATGAAGTTAGGAAATTTGCAGGCACAAATTGGGATCAGCTTGCGCAAGACACGGGATAATTGGCGATTGAAGGGAGGCCTTCGTCCTGCAGTGGACATAAATATAGGCTGATGATGATGATGACATCATCGTCTGGCGGTAGCACGGCAGGGGATTTCACCAAAAAATGGGCTCTCTGCAACAGTGAACTCCCCTTTACGGAAACCACTGACATTATCCCCCTAAAGTAACCAAATTGCTCCGCTTCATTATCTGGCTACACAACATTTACGGGTAGCTCTCCTCTAGTGGGAGCCCTGGTGAAAAAAAAAAAAAAAACATTACATGCAAGTGGCATGCTATACACGTAGATAAACAGCATCATAATCTAGAGATCATTACAAAGGGTAAAAACAGTCGTAGTATTTAAATACTAAACGTGTATAGCGCTCACCGCTAACGCGCACAGTTATTTCATCGCGTCCTGATAGAATTCAGTCGTCTCGGTCGAACCCTTCCCCTATGCGGTGACTTCAACCCTCTACATCCTGTTTGGGGTTGCCAAAAATCTGGGGCGAACAATACTCGTCTCTGGGAAAACATGTTGCTACGAGAGAGACATTCAGCCTGGGACAGACGACAAAGAAGACGGTTCTCTCTAGTGCTGGTGGCTGTCCACCATCTTGGCTACTGTCTCTCACATACTGTACATACATTGTCGCTAGTCCCGCCTTGTGTCGTTTTACGTAACATCTTTGTGGTGGGGTTGCTGGGTAGTTCCCTGTTTCGATCACGGAGCTCCACAACGGCCGCCTCATCACGTTTGCGACCATGTCAATCGGTGCAGGCACATCGTCTTCACCCCCTGCCACTCCCGTGGCTCCCTCCTACATCGTTCTGCCTCCTGCTCGTGATCCTGGCGTATTTTCCGGCGAGGATGGGGTTGACGTCGACAAATGGCTGAACCTTTCCGAATGGATCAGCGCCGGCTACAGGTGGCACCCGACCCTTATGCTCGCCAATGTGCTTTTTTACCTCGATGGCCCCCCGCGGGTGTGGTTCGAGACGCACAAGGCGGGCATTACCAGCTAGGACTCTTTCAAAGAGAAGATCCGCAACCTTTTCGGTCAGAGCAGTGGTCGGCAGCTTGCTGCGCGGAATGAAATTGCGACTCGTTCTCAGACATCCTCCGAGTCATACGTCTCTTACATTCTTACATTCAGGATGTTATCGATGTTTGCCGCCAGGTTGACGAGAACATGCCCGAGTCCGAGTAAGTTTCTCATGTGCTCAAAGGTATCACCGACGATGCTTTTAACCTGCTCGTCTATACCAACGTTGATAACGTCGACACAATCATGAAGGAGTGCCGGCGGTTTGAACACGCGAAGAGCCACCGTATTACCCAGAGATTCACCCGGCTGCCCAATACGGCTGCAACTTCATCGTGTGATGCTGTTAGCCTGCCGCCCACCTGTGACCACGTTATGCGCATTGTTCGTCGCGAGATTGAAGCTACCTACCCTGCAGCTATTAAACCCCCCGTGTTTACAAACCATGCCATTGACCCATCGCAGCCATCGGCGTCCCTCATTCAAGCCCAATCTTGGCCTTCCATCAGCGTACCCACTGACTTGTGCTGACGCTCGGCCTTATTCCTCTGCACCCGCTCGAGGATCCTACACCTCTCCCGTCTGCTTCCGCAATCCTGCGGAATGGAGAACGCCCGATGAACAGCCCATCTGCTTCTCCCGTCATCAGGCCGGGCACATAGCTCGTTATTGCCGTCGCCGTTGGACCTACGCATCTCGCCAGACCTCCATGCACTCTACTCCTTTTAGACGTCCAGCCGCTGGTTCCCCTACTTACTACTCGTCGTCCTCCCACGAGCCTCTTCCATCTGACGCCACTGCTCCTGTTCGCCGCTTCTCCCGCTCCCCGTCGCCGCAACGCCGCCAATCCCGCTCTCCGCAGCCTCGCTGCTCTTCCTTCCCGTGCTTCTCTGGACGATTACCGTAGGAAAACTAGATAGTGCAGCTTATGGAGGTGAAGCTGCAATGCCATCGTCCCATGGAAATCCTCTACTGACGCTCCCCACTCACAGTAGCCTCCTAGAAGTACATGTACCTCAGGTACATGTTACATTTGGACCCGGTATGCCCTACACGTGTAGGCAACAAGGTCTCGCTTGATACGTGCCCCCGACCGTACCTTTTCCAGAAATATAGGACCGGTAGTTGCGCATGGCCCTCTGAATGAACGTCTAGGCAGTGACTACTACATTGGGGCCACTATCCTACCGCTACGCAATGCGTACCGTCCCGAGCGGAAGGCGCACATTGTGGCCTGGACGATGTTCAGGCAGTGCCGTCAGGATCTTGCTGAAGGGATGGGATGCGAGCAATGGCTGGCCTTCCTTACTTACGACCTAGAGGTGACCACGCGCAAAGTCGCCACCACAGCCGATATCCCAGATGGGGACCCGCACCTATTACATCTGTGGAAGGCACGTAGAGGACTCACGCGACGTTGGACGCGCCAGCGGCTCAACCGCAAAATTCGCCGGCGTGTCGACCGTTTCGCAGGAGGCAGAAGAGAATGCGCAGATGCTCTCGTCCAGAACAATTCTGCGAGAGCGTCGATCAAGCATCCTGGGGACTGCAAGAACATGGTCGATACTTCGCACAAAGACACAAACACTTCAACATCTACTAGGCCTAACAAACGCGAGCCGGGACAATATCTCCGGCCTCCTCATGCAGCTGCAGGAACGTTTTATTCCCACCGACCCATATCCACTATACCGCAAATACGTCCATACGCAAGAATTGAACGAGATGCTAGACACGGACATCGCAGTCGATGAGGTCCGCCGCGTAGTACTCCAAGATCTCTGCAGCGACACCGCCCCAGGACCAGACTGCATGAGGTTCACCACTATTCGGAATCTCAGTTATTCAGATCTGAATCACCCAACAAAGTTATTCAACGAACATTGGCGTCAGCGCCCACTCCCACAGGCACTGCGTCACTCCGACTTATAGTTGATACCCAAACCAGGCAAGCCTATATCCATAGAAAACTTGCGACTGAAATCTCTTACTTGATGCATCAGAAAAACTTATGAATAAAGTTCTCGTACCGCATCTCCAACCATTTATTAAAAGGCCGTCTTTCTTATTACGGGATTACACACACAATACGGGATTAGGGCCATCTTTGCACATAGGATGTGCTGCTACAGCTCAGGAATCAGGCTCTGGGTCGCCCGTCTCGTGCTGAGACGAGGTCCAACCTCGCTCTTCAATTGAAAGGGGTATTTGATAATGTAGGACTCGACGTGACCGTTAAACATCTTGTGGATTCAAATTGCGGTGGCCGCATAAAGAAGTACATACGTTCTGTTCGACGCAACAGAGCAGCAACCAGTAATGTAGGGCCCCACCGCATGGACATTAGGCGCCTTACAGCTTGCGGCACTCCGCAAGGCTCCGCAAGGTAAGGTGAACAGCTGGGCGAGTTGGAATTTATGCATTCTTTGATCAGACCGCGAAATAACACCAAGACAAAAGGGAAGGACACAGGCCAACAATTGAAGTTAATTATGAAATCATTGCGGCAGACTTCAACTCAAGATGAATGTCGATGGTAATGCGTTAGTATTGAATGAATACAGCGACACAAGGTCGATTCAGGAATCTCTAACTTGATCCCCAGTCTTAAAGGTTCTACTCAATCTGGTATTGATAACATCAACTCAAAAATGCTAAAGAATACTACAAAAATTTCTAGTCGTATTCTGTGTCTGATTTTGAAGCAATCGTTATAATCTGGTGAACTACCTAAGGACTGGAAGATTGCCAAAGTCGTTCCTCTTTTCAAATCTGGTGACAGGCACTCACCTGGTAATTATCGACCTGTTTCACTAACATGCACATGCTGCAAATGATTTTAGCATGTTACTTTCACCTAGAAAGCAATACCTTTTTCTTTTCTAATCAGCATGGTTTGAGGAAAGGCTACTCATGTGACACGCAGTTATTTGAATTCACGACCGACCTTCAGTTTCACATGAACGCTAATGACCAAAATGACTCCCTCTTTCTCGATTTCTCTAGAGCTTTCGATACAGTACCGCACTGCCGCTTGATTTCCGTGTTGTCTGTCATTTGTTTAGATTCATTAACACTACCCTGGCTTCGTAACTTCCTGTCTATGTGTCCGCAATTTAAAGTAGTGAATAACTTTTCATCTAACCTTTGCGACGTCTCGTCCGATGTTCCTCAAAGCAGTCTCCTCGGTCCATTACTCTCTTTAATATACATTACCCGAATAAAAAAAGACATTTCACTTCAGTCATTAGAATCTCGCCGCATGGTCACTCTTCTCTGACTGTGTCACAGCTTTCTAGGCAACCAGTGCACCAAATTTGACGAGGTTTGTTTCATTTAAAAGAAAAGCCTAAAGTCTAGTGACCGTTGGTTTTCAAAGTTCTCATTCAGGCCGTAAATTTTTTATTAAAGATTGACAAAAACTCTACATTTTCTGAAAACGAAACTATATAGTTTACAACTCTGTAACTCAGCAATAAAAATCCTGTCACAATTCTGGTAATTGCACCTTAGAGTATATGTAAAGCGGACAAAATTGATATGTTACACATGAATCTCAAAAAAGTTCATAACATTGAAATACAGATTTTGCAGAGCCCTTGCACACAACGGAACAAATTCATGTAAGATGTAAATTGACCTATCGAACTTGTCCATTTTGAATCATCTTATGGGTGCCGGTTACAGAATCACGATATCTGTTTTTGATGCAAAGCTATTATTTGTACACTTCGTGCTTCTATTTTTGTTTTCGCACTGTCGGATTTTTGAAAATTGCTTTAAAACAATTCACGCCCTAAATTGAAATTTCCCTTCAAGCAGTCACTGGAATTTAACTTTCTCTCTCTAATGCAACCGATTTCAGTAAAGTCGGTCCAGTGGTTATCTCAGAAAAGCGTTCTTGCGTTTTACATGTACTTGAATAGGCCGCATGGGAGTTGGGCCCGAGCTAAAGCTTCCTTTTTAAGAGAAAACATAAAAAGAAAGGACTGTGGTAACTTCAGTGATTCCTTCGCCTTTTAACTCATTTACTCTTGCTGTAGTATTCTCCCACAGGGAAGGCCACCAGGTTATTTTTGCTTGCCTGATATTTCCTCAAATAGTCGCGTTCACCCAATACGGGGAACTAGAGACGTTTTACATTCGCGACCGAGAACCCTATTTAGCACTCTCCATGCGGCGTCAGGTTGCTGTTTCTTTATATACGAAAAAAACCACTGATAATATCCTAACTTTGACGACCTAGGCTCGGCGTTCAATTTATTTCTGAAAGTTTTAAAATCTTTCAAGTCAGGCGGTGCTCTTGTACGTAAAAATGTGTGAAATAATCGATTATTCTTATTAATAGCTTTTCTGTGAGCAGGAGTGACCCAAGGTTTTCTTATTCCTTTTGATGGTGTGAAAGTTGTAAAAGAAAAATGTATAGCGCATATTCACGGAAAATTTTCAATGAACTTAACATATGCATCAGTCACGTTTTTTATTCTGAATATGAAAAGCGAATCATCAACACTGATGTCACGCTTAAATAAACGTCAAGCATCGTCTGATATATGCTGCAGTGTAATTGCATCCCTTCGACTATTTGTATGAACTTTGGGGCGGGGGAAAGCAAATAATGAAGATTCGGCAATGGTCATTTATGCCAGAGGCGATGGTTCCTGCATCAGTGACTCTAGTTTCCACGTTGGTAATAAACTAATCAAGTGTTGACGAAGTTAGTACAGTGATGCGTGGCGGCGTAGTGATTATATTCACAAAGCCTGTGGAAGAAATGGTGTTGTTGAAATCCTGAACACAGGTGCTAGCTTCAAGGGTATTGATATTAAAGTCTCCACCACAAATGAGTTTCAGACTATTTGTGGAAACAAATTGAAAGAAGTTTTCAAAGAAGTTCATAAAGTGCCCAAAATTCCCATTTGGTGGGCGATAAACGACAGTAATGACGTCAGCGTTTCGTTTCAGTGTTAGTACCTCGTAATCGTTTGAAATGCATGTATAATCTGATATTACCTGATATTCCTTAGAAGCTTTAACATAAACAGCGACGCCACCGCCCCTACGACTACGGCGACTGACAAAAAAGTTTTTGTATTCATTAAGATGGAGCATTGCACGCCCGTCGTAATACCATGTTTTAGTAAGCCTTAAAATACTATACTGAAAAGGGAATTCGTCTAGGAAATAGGCAATCTGGTCACGCTCAGCGAGGGCAGAGCGCGTGTTAATATGCAAAACAGAACCGTACATAGAAAAACATGGAAGAATTTCATGGGGCAACATAACATATCGTGGTGGCGCTTTTTGAAAGTTTAAACTGTACGTAGAAAGAGGGGGGCTAATTTCACCGCTGTTATCTTATTGAGGTCGTCTTCAGAAGTTATGGATATGGCGCTAGAAGTGTCTCACTGCCTCGCAAAATCCTTTCATTATGGGTTTACACGGAACTCCACTGGCAGTTCTTACGCCTGATAGCCATACTGAGAAGTCTCTTTAGTGTAGGACAAAGATGCTCATTTACATAGGTAGGACTTGAGCTGCCAAGTCCTAGGCTGTTATCAACAAGCCAGGCTTTTCTCGCTTTCTTTAATGTCATGTCGCGCTTCGACCGGGACTTGAATTGCACGATAATGTTAGTTTTATCCGGATGTACGTAAGGTAGGACTCGGTGCACGTCTGGACACGCGAAGCAAGGTCCTTTTGAGCGGCGCGCTGACATCCAACATGCTTGCCAAACAAATCCTTGAGTTTCTGTTTACAAATGTCCCAGGTGGTTAGGTCCTCCTCGTGGTTCTGAAACGAGGCGCTGCCATTCCCGCGAAATAGAATATCAAATTATTGAGCATGATGGTTTGGTCCCAGTGGTTGCTCGCGTTCACCCGCTCGTAAAGTTGAAGCCAATCTTCAACATCGGAGTTGTCGGTGCCGGAAAAGATTCCCGGATTGCAAGGTTCTGCCAGAATGACGGTTGGCGTGGGGGCTGACGAGCTCAAAGCATCCTCGCCTTGAGCTGGCATGGTAGATGCAGCCAAGGAGCGCCCGCTGCCTAAATCCGTCGTGTCCGCAAACTCCACCGAATATGTTACGGGGAAAAGTGGTGGTAAGAAATATATGTACAGTGTATTTACAAGAACTGCAGCGGCTGACAAGATCATACTTAGCTCGCGAAGTTCAGAGCGTCGTCTTCATCGAAGTCACCTGAAAACGTCTTCTTCATCGGTCTGTCACACTTTTACAATAGTCGAAAAGGCCGGAATGCGCCTGTCAGCAATTTTTATATTACAAAGATATCAACCTCTTTCTTAATCACACATGGTGGACCATGGGGGCGCGGGAATTATTTGCATTTTCACTTATTTCATGACATTATATATCCCGCAGGGGCGTCTGCGCAAGCAGGCGTTTGGTGAGTTGCGACACCACGTACCCGAGCACATGAGGGTCGGACCCTCCCGCTTGTAGCTGTGCGCGGCTTAGCCGTGTCCGGGGAAAAGGGGATCCTGGGGGTTGAGTCAATACCGGGGTTTGGACCTTTATGGCCCCTCGGTGGAGGCAACACACCACTTTGGCCTCCGCTTCGCGTAGACGGCACCCCCGGACTGACCCACCCGGGGGAAATCGGTAGTTGCCCTTTCCTGTCCTTTTCTACAATCTTCGTCTTTTTCTCTCACTTTCAATCTTTCCGGTCCTCTCTTTATTTTCCTTTTACTTCCGACTTCATGGGCAGCAAGGGTTAACCTTGTGCATTATATCCAGCCTTGGGTATAGGTATTTGGTTATAGTGGGGATGCACCGTTGGCGTGCACAGAACTGAATCATTTGTCCTGTGTCGTCCCCTAGTTGGGCTCCATGGTGGGTGGCGGCCATCCCTGCCGAATTTTGCTATCTTTTCATGGAATCCAATTTCCCTTCACTGCCTGATCGCTCCCTCCAGAGGGGGCGCACCGATGAAACCTTTAATTTCTTCATGCAGCCAAAAGAAATCTTCCCAAAGTATCATGTCATTCACAGTCAGCACGAAACCAAGACAGTCCGCACAATATCTCCTTTTGTTGTCTTAAGATCTTTGACAGAATCACTAGGCCCAGGCTACAAAGTAACTAAGATGGGAAGCGGCGACCTTCTTCTTGAAGTTCGTGACAAGACCCAGTACAGCAAATTATCAAAACTCATTGCCTTTGGAGACATTCCTGTGTCAGTGGGCCCACACAGATCATTGAACACTGTCCACGGTGTCATCTCTGAAGATGATCTAATCGATCTTAGTGAGAGCGGGCTACTCGAGGGATGGCAAGACCAGAATGTAGTAAAGGTCCAAAGAATAACCATCAGGCGCGATGACAAGCAAATCCCCACAAAACATGTAATCATAACCTTTGGAACTAGTAACCTCCCAGACTCAATAGAAACTGGATACTGCAAACTCCGTGTACGGCCATACATCCCGAATCCGCGCCGATGCTTCAAGTGTCAGCGTTTCGGGCATGGTTCGCAGAGCTGCCGAGGGCGCACCACCTGTGCAAAATGTGCATCAAATGAGCACTCGTCCGATACCTGCACTTTCACCACCCACTGTGCTAACTGTGATGGAGATCACCCAGCGTACTCCCGTTCATGTCCATCGTGGAAAAAAAAAAGCAAATCATCGAACTCAAAATCAAATTTAACATATAATTCCAAGAGGCACGCAAACGTTTCTCGACAAACAACCAGTCTAATCCGTCCTACACCGATGTGGCGCGCCGGGGGGCAACGTCACACCATTCGGCGGCCGCCCAAGTGACACGGAGTGTGACGGCGGTCACGCCATGAGCCCCCCTGGCTGGAGCAGCCAGTGCTGTTCCGCGCCCTGCCAAGGAGGGCCAGCAAGACCCGCGGGTCTGCTGGACACAGGGACACTGCCCGTGCAGATAGGCCCGTATCCCGCACAAACGTGCCCGCTGAGCGGGCACTATCCACCACCTCAGACGAGGTGATGGATACCAGCAAAACACCGGCATCTCAGACGCCCAAAGAACGGCGCAGCTCCCTTGAGCGCGCCGGGAAGAAAGGGAAAACCCCCATCACGGGGCCTGGAAAGGCCTCGTGAGCTAGCCTAATTTACCTCTCTTAGACACACAGCACAAAACGCATATAAAATGGATACACAGATAGTACAGTGGAATGTTAGGGGTTTACTCCACAATCTAGATGACATTAAGGAACTCCTACACAAGTACAATCCAAGGGTGCTGTGTGTCCAAGAAACACATCTTAATTCATCACACACTAACTTTCTCCGACAATATGCGATCTATCGCAAAGACCCCAACGATGGCCTCGCCTCTTCGGGTGGTGTGGCCATACTAGTAGATAAAGGTGTCGCCTGCCTGCATCTGAAGCTGCAAACTACCCTTGAGGCAGTTGCAATCAGAGCTGTGCTGTTTCATAAACTAGTAACAATTAGCTCTCTATACATCCCTCCCAGCTACCAACTCTCCAAAACAGAATTCCGAGGCTTTATAACAGAACTTCCTGAACCTTACATCATAGTAGGCAATTTAAATGCCAATAACCACCTCTGGGGAGATTGTCGTTGTGATGCAAGAGGGCGCTTAATTGAAAATTTTCTTTTCTCCACGGATGCATGCTTGCTCAATAAAATAGAGCCAACATACTACAGTGTGGCACACAAAACATACTCATCTATAGATTTAAGTATCGCCTCAAGTACACTTGTGTCATACCTAGAGTGGAACGTCACCAAAAATTCATACGGGAGTGACCATTTCCCAATCATCCTAAAATTAACAAAAGCCGATGAGTGTTCTCCACATCTGCCCCGTTGGAAAGTCGACGGTGCTGACTGGAAACGATATAGAGAGCTGACATATGTGGCCTGGGAGGACATCTGTACATTTCTTATCGATGATGCAGTGTCATATTTGACGGCAATTATAACTGACGCTGCGTCACTCTGTATCCCTCAAACGAACGGATCGCCATTTAAACGACGTATTCCCTGGTGGAATGAGGAGTGTAAGGAAGCTCGCAAAAATCAAAATAAGGCTTGGAGTCACCTTCGCGACTCTCCAACTTCCAAGAACTTAATCAGCTTCAAGAAAATAAAGTCGGAAGGTAGAAGAACGCGCCGCCGTGCTAAAAGGGAAAGCTGGCAGAGATTCATCTCCAGCATTAATTCATATACAGATGAAAGGAAAGCCTGGAACAGGGTAAATAAAATAAAAGGCCGCGAAAGTCATCCTCTACCATTAGTAAATACACAAGGAGACACACTCATTGACCAAGCTGATTCTCTAGGCGCACATTTTGAAAAGATTTCAAGTTCATCCCACTACTCAGATACATTTCTGAGATATCAGAAACAAGCGGAGCGCCTGCCTCTGGATCGTAAAGGTAATAGAAATGAACCCTACAACCGTCCATTTAATATGACGGAATTTCAGGCTGCACTAAATGGTTGCAACAAGTCCGCTCCAGGAAGTGATAGAGTCTTGTACGAGATGATCAAACACCTAAACCCCGAAACCCACAAAACACTGCTATTACTCTTTAATTCCGCGTTCTCTGCCGGTTACATTCCGTCCGCATGGAAAGAAGCAATCGTCATTCCTATTCTCAAAGAAGGCAAGGACCCTTCCTCAGCCAGTAGCTATAGGCCTATAGCCCTGACAAGTTGTATATGCAAACTCTTTGAGAAAATGATTAACCGGCGCCTCATCCATTTTCTTGAAAGCAACAAAATACTCGATCCCCTACAGTGCGGTTTCAGGGAAGGTAAATCCACAACAGATCACCTTGTCCGCATCGAGACCAATATCCGTGATGCCTTTGTACACAAGCAGTTTTTCTTATCAGTATTTTTAGACTTGGAAAAGGCATACGACACAACTTGGCGTTTTGGAATTCTCCGTGACCTGGCTGGAATGGGAATCCGAGGCAACTTATTAAACGTGATTCAGAGCTACCTCTCTGATCGCACGTTCCGTGTCAGAGTTGGTAACGTCCTGTCTCGACAATTCACACAGGAAGCTGGTGTACCACATGGTGGTGTGCTGAGCTGTACATTATTTATTGTCAAAATAAACTCGCTCCAAACTGTCATACCACGTACAATGTTTTATTCTGTATATGTGGATGGCGTACAAATAGGTTTCAAATCATGTAGCATTTCTATCTGCGAGCGACATGTACAGCTTGGGCTAAACAAATTATCTAAGTGGGCTGACGAGAATGGATTTAAACTAAACCCACTAAAAAGCACGTGTGTTTTCTTCTCGAACAAGCGAGGTATATTACCTGACCTCACTATTTATCTTAATCGACAACAGCTACCTGTGAGCCATGAACATAAATTTTTAGGCCTCATTTTAGACTCTAAATTAACATTTATCCCCCACTTGAAGTATCTGAAAGCGAAGTGCCTGAAGACAATGAATCTACTGAAGATCTTGTCCCGTACATCTTGGGGAAGTGACAGGAGGTGCCTCTTAAACTTGTACAAAAGTCTCGTATGGTCGCGCCTTGACTACGCAGCTATAGTGTATAACTCTGCTACACCTAGTGCTCTGAAGATGCTAGATTCCGTTCACCACTTGGGTATCCGTATTGCTACAGGTGCCTTCAGGACTAGTCCTGTTGAAAGCCTGTACGTTGAGTGCAATGAGTGGTCTCTGGATCTCCAAAGGACATATTTAAGTCTCTTCTACGCCCTGAAAGTTAGATCAGACATCCAACATCTATGTCATTCTACCATTCGCGACATGTCCACTGTCAGGCTGTTTCGTAACCGCCCAGCCAACCGGCCTCCTCTGTCTCTCCGGTTAGAAGCACTGTCAGAAAAAAGAGGTCCCTCTTCTAGGGGATGTACTAGTGGCCCCTACCTTGCTTCCACCGCCTTGGGAATGGCACATTATTCAGTGTGACATCTCTTTCATAGAAATATCCAAACAAGCACCGGAGGCACATATACATTCCTATTTTCTTGAACTCTAGGACAAGTACTCCTGCACAGAATACTACACAGATGCTTCGAAGTCCACTGCTGGCGTTTCTTACACAGCTCTCGGAGACTCATTTTCTACATCTGGGGCACTAAATCCACACACATCTATCTTTACAGCGGAAGCATATGCTATACTCTCGGCTATTCAACACATAAGGCTCACAAACGTCGCTAGGGCTATTGTCTTCACAGACTCATTAAGTGTGGTCAAAGCCCTAAGCAATCTACGGAAACACAAGAACCCCGTTTTTAATAAACTCTACAGTTTATTGTGTTCCGCATATATGTGCAACCAAATGATTGTCGTATGCTGGGTACCTGGCCACAAAGGTATAAAAGGCAATGAAGCTGCTGACAAAAATGCTACGTCAGTAACCTTTAGCGATACAGACCCAAATATCCCCATCCCTGTCACAGACCTAAAGCATTTTCTACGCCCTAAGCTGAGGAAGCATTGGCAAGGAGAGTGGGATACCCAGGTACTAAATAAGTTACACATGATAAAACCAAAACTAGGGAACTGGATAACTGGGAAAACGGCACGATATAAAGAAGTGCTTGATTGTCGAATAAGAATAGGACACACTTATAGTACTCACTCTTACCTCTTAACTGGGAATGATCCTCCGATTTGTAGTAAGTGCGGCAATATTCTGACAGTTGTCCATGTTCTTATTCAGTGCCTTGCTATAGAAGCACAGAGGAAAAGGTATTTCCCTTCTGCATATCGTGACCACATACCTCTTCACCCATCATACTTTCTTAGCCATGAACCGCTTTTTAACCTGAAAACAGTTTTAGACTTTTTAAATGAAGTAAACACCCTGAAAATCATTTGGCCAGGTAATTTTAGCAAGTGATTAACGGCCCTTGTATTCAAGGGCTCTCTTCAAGCCCTAGTATCACTGTTATATGTCTTACATCATACGTT
Source organism: Dermacentor silvarum (assembly GCF_013339745.2). Classification (NCBI taxonomy): domain Eukaryota; kingdom Metazoa; phylum Arthropoda; class Arachnida; order Ixodida; family Ixodidae; genus Dermacentor; species Dermacentor silvarum. The sequence goes on from NC_051163.1 coordinate 116,340,672, forward strand.
TTTAACGACACCCATTTGCCATAGCCCACATCACTAACTAGGTAGTGTCATTATTTTACCACTTACATGTTTTACGCCATTTACAGTGACAGTTTTTTAGGCCCATCTACAGCCATGTCAGATCTACATTGAGGAATTTATTGTCCACGCCATCCACAATTCATCGATAACATTACCATTTGTCATGGCGCTTTTTGGCCATACCTGGCCCTTGCGCCATAAAACACGACACATCATCATCATCATGACATTATATAATGTAAATATGATAGAAGTACAAAAGCTAGTGAGTGCCCAGAGGTCCCTGATACGTCCCAGTAGCAGAAGCGCAGCGCACATCAGAAAAAGCACATTTGTTACAGACGACATTGCTAATTAAACAAAGAATTGTACTTTAAGTCTATATACAGCACACATGTATCCCTAGTGAAGGTAATAGTATTATCAAGGTTATACACCACGAAATACAATCAACATAAATTACTTTCAATACTCGCAAGAAAAATGACAGCAGATGTGTGCAACCTTTAGAATTACGCCCAGATTTCCAGTGAAGCTGTTTCTTTCGAACAGTTTCAATGGAAGTTTTAGTTTCCTGAATTATATCGCATAGTTAAAAAATTGCCGAGCACTTGTACAATTTTACAAGCCAGTAATTCATTAATACACAAGTTACTTCGCCGTAACGTTTACCACGGTCGACTCCCTCCCTGCTCATTCCCCCCTGCTCTCTCAAATTTGTCTGGATTTGATATCGGTTGAGTTAATAGTTCTCCCAGGGCGGCGGGATAAATTCTGCTTGGTTAGTAAAGCACATTCATAAAGCTCTGGATCGCTTGCTGGCGTAAGTTATTACAAATGCCATAATTAGACCTCTGCCTTTGAAATTTACTTATATAGCGCCCACACCGCACCCTTTATTTACGGCAAGCATAAACCGAGCGTCTTGTTCAGTTCACAGAGGACATCGCTGAAACCAACTAACGCCGCATGACGTATGAAAAATAGGGGTGGGGGGGACGGCTTAGTAATTATTTGCAACGCTTATAACTAAGTCCGGAACGTAAAACTTTTTCGCACTTACCATGACCCCTCTTCTCTTTCGCCGAAATATAATTCTGTTGTATCCAACAGCTATGTCGGGACACTGGGAAATACAGCTGAAAGTGGCTATATCACACGCTCTACCACTAGAATAAGATATTTTTTACAAAGACTGCGTTTCATCCAACCTCATTTAACTTCGCACAGAGAGTTTTCATAGCGTACCACCAATGTTCGCTAGATTTTGCCTTGGTGGCAGTGGCAGTTCTGTCAGTGCCGTGGGCTCAATTGTGCCCCGCTCGATAGACAGGCTCATAACAAGCTATAGAGTGCTTGTATACGTAATTTATTGCGAAAGTCCCAATTAACCATCTATTTTGAATTTTACTTACACATCAAATGTTACCTGGTCCTCAGAGTCACAAACTATAAAGAAGCTGCTTCCTTTTCAGTGAGGACAGCAGGAGAACCCAATATATCAGGTGTGAAAGAGTACAAAGTAAAAAAGGAAGTGTTCTCAAAGGCGTGAAATTGAAGAGTGATCAAGTAGAAGTCTATGACAGATTGAATATGAAAAATGCGTTTTGTAAGCCGTTGTTGCAGTATCTCCATAAAACAGACCTACATGCTTATATTTAGCCCCATTATGTTGTTATGCCGTGTGGCAAACCAAGCGAAAAAAAAGTAAGGGTTAGATCATTATTCGTAACGCTACTAAATGAGCCTGAAACGTTAAAAATTGGCAACACATTGGGCTTAAAATTCTGTCTATTCCGTCAAAGTATAAAATATCTGAAACGCCGAGTTCTCTTGGGACATTGAAAAACCTAGCTAATAACAACAGCGGGGTACTTTCGAACACTTGCTTATAGTTCTTTAAAAACTGCATTTGATAAACACGCATTTACCATCGTTCATAAACTTGGCGTATTGTTTCCGCTATGTTCGCAAAATTGGACTTCAGTTGTAGATGTAACTATGACAGCGCAGCCGTCTATTCTATTGGAAAAGGCGAATTTAACCCACTCGTTTGGAACATTGTCTACATATTGTCTGCATATTTACACTGTCTACATATGTGCATACATATCTTCAGTGTGGCCCCGTATTCTTACTCTTGTCCTTGTCTTTTTTACTTTAGTAATCATGTCTTATGCTCGTTACCAACTAGCCCAATTTTCTGCCTTATCTACATACTGGCCATACTATGATCTTAATTTTCCCAGATATGAACAAGATGCCTGGTTTAGCGTCGCTCACCGAGGACACCGGAGAAAAAACTATGAATCTCGTTTGATGCACGAAAACACATGGGAAAACAAGGGATCAGTAATTATCGGCAACACTTGACTTCAAGCAGGAAAGCGAAAGCAGCGCAATGGGCTTAAAATTCTCCCTATTCTCTCGGAATTTCAAGTCCGCATCTCGTGCAGATATTTTAGGAGTCTGGGAAACATTTCAGCTAGCGGAAGTATAATACCCTGTAACACTTCAATGAGTAACTTTCTACAAAGCCTGTAATGAAGCTACACCGAATAAGCATATATCACTCGTCACACATATAACATTGCTTTATACTCCGAATTAGTATAAACGAAGTGCCACATATAGTTTACCAAGAATACCAGGGGGAAACAACTAACTGCCCTTTCTAAAGCATAAAAATTTAGAGAACGCGAGTATTCAATAACAGATTTTCGAGAGCATAAGTAACCATAAGCCAATTTTCGGTATATGTCACCAAAAATGCCTTTCAGTTCTTGAAAATATAAAGTATCCACTGATCTTGCTCCGGCCGGGCAACGCGTAATATTGTAGCTCTTATTTAGAAACGGCCTGAACACGAAATACATAAAATCAGAAGTAACACATGTCTTTAGAAAAGCTTCAGTACAGTCAGTGGCGTACCAACCCTTTCTCGAGAGGGAGGGGGGGGGGGGGGGCAGACCGCAAAAAAATAAAAAAAATATGACCTCTCTCTCTCTCTCTCTCTCTCTCTCTATATATATATATATATATATATATATATATATATATATATATATTGCGAATTACTATTACAATAGGCGAAAGAGCCTGAAAATGCATCTGTCCGTTATTTTTATATTTACCAGACATAGACCTATTTCTCAATCACACATACGGAACCATCGCGGCCTCAAAAATTGTTTGCATTTGCATTTACGTATTGCAACTATGTAACATTTCAAGATGCAGGAACAAAAGGCAATGAGTGGCTCACAGAGGTCTCGGATCCCGCCCAGTAGCAGCACTAGAGCGCACATAAAAAAATGTACATTTGCTACAAACAATATTAATAATTAAACGTACTGGGTATTTAAGATTACAGCCTAAATGTATCGCTAGTTTACTAATAATATTGTCTAAGTTCTACGCAACAAAGTACAATAAACATAAATCACTTGCAATATTCACTAGAAAAAAATGACAGCAGATGTCTGCGACAAACCGATTTCCAGCGAAGCTGTTTCTTTCGAACAGTTGCAATAAAACTTTCAATTTCTTCTAATTATATTGCATACATTAAAAAGTTGCTCATATAGGACCATACCATTCCATGCCGTAAACCACACCAGTCGTTGGGCGCGGCAGATTGTAATACGTCATCCTGACCTCCCCCTCACCCACTGGTTAAATAAGCTGATTGTGCTTTCAAATATACGGATATAGTGGTCTCAAAACACTGGAAATGATGAAAATAGCGCAAGCTGACATTTGTTAGGGCGGAAACTGCCCAGCGCCAGGCCTTCTCCGCATCGCGAGCGTGTATGGAGAATCCCGCATGTCGTCCGCTACAACGCGTCCCGAGGAGGCAAAAAAGACAATTCTCACTCTCCAAGCAGGGGATACGTGGTAAAGAAAAGCATTGCTCACATGGCCACTATTAAGGAGGAAAATTCAGCTTCAGCTGAAGTTTTGTTGGACTTTCCACTATGCACCCTTCACGAACGTGCCCCCTTTCAAAAGTGGGAGCGCAAATGGCATGCTTTGCCCCCCCTCCACTTCTGACAGTAAGGGGGCAAGTGCCCCCCTTGCCCCCCCCCCCCCCCCGATAAATATGCCTATGAGTACATACGCCTACTCGAACTGAAACGGCTCTGCACGTTCGACCAAGGTCATTTTCACGAAATTATCTACGATAAGACGTGATTACACAACGAAATTCGACAGTTAGTCTTGTAAGTGGTTTAATTAGATTTCTGATGGCGATAAGATACTGAGACGGCAACGCTATGTAGACTATATCTGGACGGCGATTCAAAAGTTTCAGCATTTGATAATCCAACGATTTCATTCCGTAGAAGGCACACCAATTGTTGGGCATGGCTGATTATAATACTTTATCCGGACCTCTCCATTCCCTCGCCCGCAGATTAAATATAGCAAGCCGATTGCGCTTTGGCGGTCGCAAAAAAACTGGTCACGGTGCAAGCAGTGCAAGCGGCAATTCGATATTGCGGGAACTGTCCAGTGCCAGGCCTTCTCCGCAATGTGAGAGCGCGTATAGCGAATCCCGCGCGTCGCCCGCTACAGCGCGTCACGAGGAGACAGAAAGGACACTCGTCGCTGCCCAAGCAGGCGATACGTAGTAAAGAAAAGCATTACGTACGTGGCCACTCTATTATGAAAATTTAGCTTCAGCAGTGGTTTTGTTGGACATTCCGGCCTGCAGCCCAAAGTTCAAGCTTTCAGAAGTGGGAAGGAGGAGGGCAAATGGCCTACTTTGCCTTCCCCCCCCCCCCGCCTCACTTGTGATAGTAGGGAGGGCAGGCGCTTCCCCCCCTCCCCCTCCCGCCACTCCCGGTAGATACGCCTATTTTCTTCGACTGACCGCAAAACAAATTGCACTGACGAGTACCTCGTTGTGCTTGAAGCACAACCAGTCACCCGCTCTGCAGCTGGCTCCGAAGTTCCAGTTGAAAAACTTGTGTCGAAACCTGGCTGTCACATCGGGGAAGTTAGCGCTAGCATTGCCAAGCCGTGCACCACCGTTGTCGGGTTCCTGAAGGACAAGACGACGCTGACGTTTAACCTCCACATCACGTTATCGGAACTCGGGGACGATGAGCCGTTTCGATGATGATGAGCGCCCTTTCCCGAACGAGTTCGCGTCGCCGTTGCTGAAACGCAGCCTGCTCCTCGGCGGAATGCACCACGCGCATGCCTCACGCGCATCTGAGGCGGAATGCACCACGCGCATCTGAGGCGAGGGAAGCCCGGCGGAGCACGCGCCAATCCCCTTTCCTTGCCTTTCCCTCCCAGCGACACACCAAATGATCCTGATTGGTCACGCGCGTCACGTCATCCGGCGCTGGCGCAGCTTTCCCGGCACCTGCTACTTCCTTCATTCATTCCTTCTTTCCTTTCTTTCTTTCGTTCTTTATTTCTTGTGCCTGGCTCTTACCCGTATATCCCGGGCTCATACCCGCATATTCGATGCGGGTATGCGCTATGCCTGCCTGATTTTTTGCTTGACTACAAAGGCTATGGAACTTCTGAGGACAGTTTTCAAGCTTCGAGTTTTCAAGCTTGGCTTGAAAGCTCCGCTCCTTGCAGGTAGTCGAGGGCGTTGTCGATTCGGGGCAAGGGATAAAGATCTTTATGTGTGATTATAATACGGCGCGAATAGCCTACACGTAATTTGATGCTACCGTCATTTTTCTTCACCACAACAACTGGGGAGGTGTAAAGACTGCGCGATTGCTGTACCACGCCATGGTGAAGCCTATTTTTAAGCTGGCCGTCTATGACACAGCGTTGTGCGCGCGAGACTCGTTACGGGCGCTGACACAGAGGTGCGTGGGTGACAATGTCGATGTGGTGAACGATGGCGGATGTGCGGCCCAAAGAAGGTTCATGGTCAAAAGATGTTCTGAAACGGTGGAGGAGCTCCAAGAGCTGGGTGCGCTGGTTGTCTGAGAGTTTAGAATCAATTGATTGGTTGAAGACCTCTGAGGATGACGAAGAAACTGAGGTAGCAGAAGTAATGCCGGTGATCGGGAGGTCGGTCATTTCATCGTCGGGCACTTGATCAGCATAAACGGAGTAAATGCCCTCAAGTCGACCCAGGCTTGGTGACGATAACCGATTCGTAACATAAATCGTGAGAATGGCAAAAGGAAGGAGGAAATTTTTACGAGAGGCGAAGGCATCGCAGGGTTTAAACAGAGTAGTAGAGTAGGGAGCACAGTATCAAGAAAACGGCACGAGAGCAAAAGAAAAAGGTGGTATATCAGAGTCCGCTGCGCCGACCACTCGGGCAAAAGGAGAGAAATACGGCGCAGGTGGGACGTCACATATCGGAGGTAATGCAAGCTCGGCACGCACACAGTCAACAACGGCATCATGTGTGCAAAGGAAATCGCAGCCCAGAATGACGTCGTGTGAGTATGGTGAAAAGAGGACAAATTCAACGACCTATTAAAGATCCTGAATGACTAGCCGAGCCGTGCACGACACAGAAGGCTGGACGTGATGCGGGTGTCGCCGTGCGTGTGCAGGAAGATCTTTGTCAACTTGCGACATTATTCACTACTCAGCACAGAGGCAGCAGCTCTGGTATCAACAAGTGCTTGTACAGCGACACACTCAATACACACATTGATCTCGTTAGCAGGAAAACACCCAGGCCTTGTAGCTTTTGACATGAGCGCAGTTCTTGCCTCCGGAACTGCGAAGGTTAGTTTTCCGCTTGAACATGAAGCGGGTGGCGTAGCATGGGGGAAAGTGAACGGCGACATGGGGATCACGACCGGTGATTTCCGAAGGCGCGTTTGCCTGACGATATAGATTCAGGCGCTGGACCAGGCGAAAACGGGTGCGGTGGCTTCGGACGCCTTCACGTGTGCGGAAGTCACGGCGAAAGCAAACACTTGCAACATGGCCAGGAAGGAAGCAGAAATATCACATTGGCCTGTTGGCCGCAGTGCGCTAAGGGTTTGCAGGTGGTGGGGCGGGATTTAAAAAAAAACAGAGATCGCGGCCGGATGTACAGGAGGCCGTGCCACGTAGAAGGCGCTTGGAGGTTACCTGGGATGTGTGGCGAATGAAGCTCGAAGGCCGGCTGCGATTTCAGAGTATGTCAGACTTGATGCCGAATGGCACAATTGCGAGTGATTGCGTAGGATCCGGAATGCAATGCACAAGGAACTATTGCCGCGCTACTTCTCGAACTGCTGCATTTGCGGCAGCAAGGAACTGTGGTCACAAGAATCATCGCGAACAGTGATAGCCGAGATGTTTGTCGTGTTGAATTTAGAGCGCTGCGTGGAAATGCATTGTTTCCTCAGCTCATCGTAACTTCGTGGACTGAATCACGTTGGTGACCCTTCGGGGGTTTTTCGCAACGAGCCTGTTTAAGGCGTCGTCCTCAATTCATTTCGTTATTTGCCTGATTTTTTCAGCTTCGAACATGAAAGGGTTGATGCGGCGGCAGAGGTCTACGACATTTTCAATGTAGGCTGTAAAGTTTTCGCCGGATTCCTGGGCGCGACCACGCAAGTGCTGTTCTGCGCGGAGCTTGCCTACAGCGGGCCGGTCGAATACTTCCGCGAAGATCGTCGGCTATGTCAGCTTCGTGGTTACAGTACCCCATTGATGTGCCACATTGCTCAAGTAAAAGATGACATTGTTTAATTAGGCAGCCTCATCTCATTTGTTGTGTGCACTCACTCGTTCGTAGGACAGCCAGTCCTCGACGTCGTGGTCTTCGGTGCCGCTGAATGTAACACGGTCTCGCTGCCTTGGAATGCGGGAACAGATGATAACTGTGGGTGAGGCATCTTCTTGCGGCGTCATGTCATCAGACATAGCCGAGGCTGGAGTTAGAGTCTATGTACGGAGTACCAGGGGGACGAGTGAAGCCAGCAACCTCCACCGAATGCAAGCACAGGTTAAGCTCAAGGCGTGATTGATCAGAATAATCAAGCGACACGAAAGCGGTCCAATCAACGGCTAAGCAGAGGGAGCGCGAGCACCGACAATACTATTCATGCACGTCTTTTGCTTGAGTCCCTGTTTGTCGCTACGAGGTGAAATGTGGAATATTTCCTTCGCAGCTGTTTGACCAAAAGCTTATTGCTGTGTTGCGCCGCGTCACTCTTGAACAAAGCGTTGGCAGTGCTTCTACTTCATTTCGCAGTTTTTGAGAGCGAACGCACTCCGCGTCACTAGAGACTTCGTAAACCATACTCTAAATAAGGAGGTTAAAACTCCTTAGCTCTAAACCTCCGTGTGTGTGCCGAGCATGCGCCGTCAATAGAGAACGCACGTCAACTTCTACGATACTGCAGGTGCAGTGGGGGTTGCAAAGTATGGCAAAAAAACACCGCGTATCCACGAAGTGAATGATGAGGAGTGGGCGAAGCACTGGGAAATCATTCGGGTAACCCTGAAGCCCGCGTACACACACACACACATGTATATATATATATATATATATATATATATATATATATTGTCACGAGTGAACGCGAACAAGAGGCAACACGTTGAGCAAGACGGCGGAACAGCTTAAGAATCACCAGTGCGAAGACATCTTCTTCGTCTTCGAATTAGCCTGTCCGACTGCTCGGAGTTAGTTAAAGCACATACTCTCTTCGTCGTTTAAACGTCTAGATAGAGTACGCGTCCATATATATATATATATATATATATATATATATATATATATATAGCTTATGTAGCCCTTGTGCACCGCAGCGTCCCTAGCGGTAGCGGACTCCATGCAAACCAGAGCTAGGGTCGACGGGCGACGACGAGGGAGGGACAAGGCTCGGCACTAAAGTGCTTCACCCCTCAAAACATACCCACCACTGTTGCGCAGTGGCTCAGTGGAGGCAGCTGTGGCGAAGTTTGAACAGCGAAGCTGTTTAAGCCAGCCGTAATTTGTGCGGCGTAGACGTGATAGCAATGGCAACCCAGAAGAGGAAGAGGAGGATACCGCGTGCATGCGCACGCGGTCTCCCCCTCGCCAGCTCCCTGCCTTCCCGACCCCTGCCTGTCTTCTCTCCGCGGTGCGCTGAGCCAGGAGAAAAAAAAGGCGAAAGCTTGCACTAGGCCGCGCAAAGCGCAAGACACAGCGAAGCTGGCTGATTTATATCGAGCGGCTAGCCTCCAACGCGTACGGCGTCAGCAAGCAGCAGCGTTCTTGGTACTGTGCCAACCTTGGTTAGTCTGCCTGCGTTTGTGGCATGCCAGGAACGCTGTCGCTCGCAGGCGCCGACGCATCCAGCGCTAGTCACGCGAAATGTCGCCAAAGCGTTCGGCGTCGGCAAGCGACAGCGTTCTTGGCACTGTACCAAACTTGGTTAGCCTGCCTGCGTTTGTGGCATGCCAGGAGCGCTGTCGTTCGTAGGCGCCCATGCATCCAGTGCTAGTCACGCGAAATGTCGCGAAAGGGAACGTACCTCCAAAAATGATCGCTCGACCTTCCTACATGCGTAGTTAAGTTAAACCAAGTTAAGACCCAGCAGCAACCAAGTTCATACCTAGCAGTAGCAGCCAGAAAAAAAAAGCTTCGCTGTGTCTAAGCTTTGCGCGACCAAGTGCAAACTTGTCTGATTTTTTTATTGCGATGACAATCATGTAGACACTCCAAGCGAATTTCCACCACCGCGGTTACCGGCCGTGTCGCCATGAGGTTCTGCATAAAGTCCAAGGGCGATAAGGCCCAGACCACACGTACGTTTGACGATGCGCGCAACCTCGCGTCTACGTGCCTTGCGTTTGCCGCGCTTCGCGTGCAATGGCGGTTGGCATCTACAGGAGACGTGCGACAGCGGGAACCCACTTGGCCATGCACTTGGCTCACTCATAGTGGTTTTGACAGACATTGTGTCTTATCTTGTTATTGTCAGGTAGCATGTGTGGGTTTTTGGGTGGCCAAGAAAGTTCACGCACACGAACACCTAATATTTCTTCCATGCACATCTTTTCGTTCAAGTTTTCCTCAAAAAAGTAAGGTCCAATGATCCTGTCCCCGAGTATGCCACACCACACAGTCACACTCCAGCGTACTTGATGCCTGTGCTGCCGCAGCCAGTGTGGATTTTCTTGTGACCAATAATGCGCGTTGTGAATATTCAAATAGCCCCTGCGGCAAAACCTAGCTTCATCTCTCCAAATTATTCGGTCTAAGAAGTCTTTTGTTCATCAGTTTGATCAGGCCCGAATCGCAGAAGTCAACCTGCCTTTCAAAGGCAGCCTCACTTAGGTCCTGGTGAAGCTAAACATGATAAGGATTGAACTTATGCTTTCTTAGCACATTTGCGACTGTTCCAACGCTGCGACCGCACTGACCGGCAATCTGTCGCATGCTGAGTTCTGGGCCGCGATTTTGTAGCTATGCATTATGACTTATTCTACTCTAGTCTTATCATCCACCGCTCGCGGCCGGCTGATCCCGTTGATAACGCGAGCGGACCGTCACTCCGACCACTGACAAAGCGCGATAAGCGCGAAAAGGCATTATTACCGGAAAGGCATTGCTACAAAATAGCGGCCCTGTCAAGGACGTTACGCACGTGACAACGTCAATTTCAAAGCCTTCATCGACGATTGTCTTCCTGGTTTGTCTCGCATGGTGGACTAACCCTGTTGTGCGAAAACGCTTAAACACGTTTATGAATGTCGGCCTAGCTGGTAGGGGATGGTGCGGGTGGCGAGCCGCGTACAGCCGCATTGCCAATGAAACGGTGCCATTCATCTAAGCCATTGTACGTACCACGTCTGTCTTTTTCGGTAGAATACCTCGTCCCGCCAGAAGCAGCCATAGCACGAATGAATTCCCCTTGGATATTCTTGGTTTCCATTCCGTACAGAGGCGCCGCTATTCCAGAAGCACTCAAGTGGATGACAGTGAAGCTAACGCGCTCACAAGATGATGTCCCGGTGCCATCTCAATTCATATAAAAACGTGCCGAAAAATGATCTCCTGTTATCGCGTTTAACATGATCCTGCGTACTGCGTACGGCACACCGTGCTGTCATATCTTGATTTCGCCAGCGCAGAGGCGAAGGGGAACAGTTATCATATTTGTCTATGCCTCCGCCCTGTTGTCAGACTAAACGCCGCACACAACAGCCGCGTCACATCAGGGAGGAGCCTTGAGCCGATCCTCACTGTCTTGCATGCGTAATCATGCGAACGAAATTTAAAATTTGGAGTGAGATATTTCGGAGCACAGACATGCTAGAATAATTCTTCCAAGTGGAACTGTGTATAAACACGACTGCCTCTAATATTTGAATACAAACATACCCACTTACTGCAGTCAATAAAAAGGTAATTACTTAATTTTACTTAATTCGGCTGCTGACAGCGAGAATTATGATCTCACTTTGTGTCCCCCTGACCCTATACCTTATTTGCACAGATGGTCTTCGCGTGCCTCCCAGTGCGTAATCTCAAGAAAACCATAAAGCTTAGTTTTGAACACCCGGTGTATGTCACGCCTTGCTATCCTCCTAAGACCACTTGTACAATACATTGCACATTGCCTTGAACATTTTTTAAATTCATTGGGAAGCGATTCGGTAAAATAATAATTCTGGATTTGAGGTACGGTACATGTGTAACCATAAAAAAGTGGTTTCCTCCGATTCGTGTTATGCGCTTTCGAGAAATTTAACACTAAATTGATCTAGACCACTTTGCTGTCCCAGACGGCAGAAAGCAACATTGTGGTGTGTTTCCAAATCAATGAGATTGTGTGAAAATACCGGACGCCATAGCAACATGGCAACATTGCAATCACAAGCGGCAATGGCTGGCGAGTGCTACTAACCACGCCATGTGTCATGATTGTCCAGAATCCGGTGGGCATGACGGTTTTTGGAGGACGTACAGGAAGATTAAACAGACATTTCACTGGAGTGCGATGAAACACGATATTTCAGAATATCTGAAGACGTGCCATCAATGCCAGCTCTGCAGAGCGAAGTTCAGACCCCGTGTGGTTATCCCAAAACACTTAGAAAATTCATTGGAGACCATACACCTTGACTTCGCTGAGCTGAGAAAAAAAGGGGGAGAGAGTACGAACTACGCAAGCTTTTCTGCTGGCCATTGATAAGTGCACAGGCATGGCGACATGCAGGCGAGGAAAAGAAGGTTCCAACAGCGTTATCTCACTGCTTTACTAAGACATGTTCAGTCACACAAACGTAATCATCACTGACCATGGTCCAGCTTTTAGACGTGATTGCTTGAAACGATGGGCTGACGTGAGGAACATAGAGCTTCCTTTTGCTGCACCGTAACATCCAGAAGCAGATGGACTTGCCGAAAGAGCGATACGAGATGTCAAACAGTTCATCGCGCTCTAGCCGGGATTCCCAGGTGGTTAGAAATGTGGCCTTGGAGCGGCTGTGAACCACCACAATCACTCACACACGGCTGGCTTGGGGTGCACACCGCGCTTCGCGTACCATGGAAAATCGGAATGACTTCCCGCAGACCACCTGATGGCAATCACGAATGTGTTGGTGCTGCAAGAACGAAAGTCTGAAGACCAAAGTGTAAGATACAAAACCGCCATGAAAAGAAATTACGACCGCCTACATTCAGTAAAACCATCGGACGTACAAGTGGGAGATACGTGCTTGTTCGGAGCGGTCTGCAAGGATCAAAGGCTCATTTTACAGGACACTACAAGATTGTGGAGACCGCCCACCAGCAAGGCATTTTAAGGACTCTGTTCTGCAGTGGACTGCCAGATGTTATTGAGACAACATCTGTGAACAACGTGGTACCATATAAGCCCAGGAGGGTTGACGACAGAGGGAAGCCCGTGTAACGCTCGTGAAAGAGAATGGACGAGGAAGAAGAGGGCCAGATTAATTGTCTGATTAAACGGAATGTTACATTATTCAGCCACAATTGGTTCAGTTGCGCAATCTGCGGGTAATAGCTCATCGCTGTCGAGAAATATTATCTTGGTCACGATTGAAAGTGCACCGTGCCACCGGGCTACAACTGCTCACTCAGTAACAGCTAGTCCACTGTGCATTTGTGCTAGAAAACTAATGTACGTGTAACAAAGGCCAACGCATGTTTCCTTTTTCGCAGCTGTTGTGGTTGTGCCCCGTCAAGCGAGAGCTTCGCATTGCCTGGGGCACGTGCACTTGCATTGCCGGTGTAAAAGGTTCAGTGCAAGCATAGATCGGCTGCATGCCTCTATGTCAACAGCAGTGAAGAGGACAGCTGCACAAGCTGATCTCAGGAGTGGGGAAGGCCCAGTGCGAAGACCTAAATGCAGCCGTCATAACGCTTATCAGACGTGTTACCTCGTAAGGTTTAAGACTGTGCTGCATGATAACATTCACATCAATGTGGCACAACATGAAAAAAAAATTCGGACAATACGAAAAAAGGCTCTGACTGGAGAAAGTGCACGAAAGTTGCCGACCTGTAATTGTGAATAGAATTTTGTTTTTGGTTAATTTAGAACGTTTCCTTCTTTTGGCAGACAATGCAATGCTCAATATAGTTACATACCTCATGTTATCTTAGTGTTGACTCATAGTATGTTCAACTCACCTTATGTATACATTGAAATTGGAACCAAAATGCGTCAATATACATGCCTTCCGGTTTCTCTTAATTCATGCACGAGGTAAGAGATCAACAGCTTCAACTGTGTGCCAAGAACGTGATGAGCTGCCCCGGGATACACTGCCCCCGAAAAAAAAGCTGGAGTTAATATAGCTCAATGCTGACGAGCTTATTTGCAGAGAGGTGCTCGACACTGTTGAGCAGGTACCAAGTATGTAGGCTCTAGCAGAGATGCAACCGCAGTAGGTCTGTCCTACGACGACAACTTCCACCTGCTCGCCTGACACTGACACTGTAGTGCACATTAATGTAGTTCAGTGAAGTGGGCAGGCCGATGTCTGAATAAGTAGTCCTTGTGACATCTCTGTGACGAATGTGCGGGGTGTGTGACTGTGACTTGGCCAAGCATGAGTTTTTATTGATGTTAAATGGGGGAACGTGTATCGTATGTATATAATTATACATAGCTGCCATCCGCCGCTCTCGGTTGGCAACCCTGGTTGGCTGGGAGCCCGGATGTGGAAGGTAATAAAGCGCATTCCCCATCTTGCGTGCATCGATGCAGTTTACACTCCTCTTCGGGAGTCCTATCTGCATGTACGTGGCCTTTCCACAACTGTATCACAACACAAATGAAATCAGTTGCTAGGCGGGTCCTTTTGCATATGAAGTTCAGTGACGTCACTCCCTGCTCTGTATGCTACAGTTGCCGCTTACCGGCAACTGCAGCTCATACAACCGTAACTTTTACCGGGAAACGCTTTCGGCGAACGCTATGCGCGAAGGCGAGCTTTCTGGTTATTTTTTGTTTCACCAGCATGACTGTTGCCGCCGCTGCCGCGGATCCGCGGAGGCGAGTGCCATCTGATGGTCCTGCAAGGAACCGAGCGGCGGACGCGGTGCGCGCCTTCCACTGAGATTGCTTGAGTTTTCTGTCGACGCAAACGAAAAACCACGGCATCGTAGTCATATACAGTGAACTGTAGAAAGCCATCCAGCTTTCGTATTAAGCGGGAACGCCAGTGACGAAAAGCGCCATGAAGTTTGAAATTGAACGCCGCAGCCAATCGCGGCTGATATTGATACCGCACGCGTTCCTGCAAGCATCTGCGTCGACCTGCTGTATGACTTAGTAGCCGCCACAACTTCGTCACGGACATCTCCCACGGGTAGTTTCCATCTTACGTAGGCTAATACCGAAGCTGCCTCTCCTGCAATCCCGATGTGCTCACTTTCGATATTGCCTGAACTACGCGTTGAAATGTGATGATGAATAAATCGGACGAAGGCCTCTCCCTGCGATCTCCAATTACCCCAAAGACAAGGGTAAATGGTGATCGCAGGGAAAGGCCTTCGTCCTGCAGTGGACATAAAATATAGGCTGATGATGATGATGACATCGGACGGCACAGAACTAGGTGGGCTGATGAAGTTAGGAAATTTTCAGGGGCAAGTTAGAATCAGCTAGCGCAAGACAGGGGTAATTGGAGATTACAGGGAGAGGCCTTCGTCCTGCAGTGGACATAACTCTAGGCCGATGATGATTTCGAATGAAAAGCGATTTTCACAAATTAGAAAGTTGAGATAACATAACGTGTGGCTACCTCTAAACTTGCGATATAAAAAAACTCACGCCGTGGGTATATTAGACGTATATTATATCGTCTGGTGAATAAACAAGTGAATGAATGAATGAATGAATGAATATTAAAAAGGGTAATGAAGACATCCACTTTAGAAGTATTCTGCAACTCACGTTATGAGGGAGTTGCCTAATGCCGACAACACTGAGCTACACTCGGGCAACCCTGCTTTTTGTCTACCATGGGAGGCTTAGAGACGGGCAGGCTGTATCATCGCTCGGCTACTCCACCATGCAATTTTATGCCTTGCTCTATTTATCAAGCATTTATGCACTCAAAATCAGCATGACGACTTACTGCTGCGTGCCTCTATGCAAGCAGTCTGCCGCTGTGTACAGTTCATCCCGTAAGGTATACGTAATAAGTGCGCCATGTTCAACAGAGCGTTCGATGCACGAGTACCACCTTTGTATTCGTGGCCGCTGCTTGACCACCCCAACTGTATGTAATAGTTCTGCGTCACCGGTATTTTCGATGGCGATTGAGTCTTATGAAGCTCTTTCCTAAATGCTGTTATGTGCGGGCACCTTCAATGGCGAGCTTGCTCAATTTGAATACAGTCAATAGCGATCGAGCTTCTCGATTGCAATCGCAAAGTTAGGAAGTTTAATGTATATTAGGCAAATTCGTAAAGTGCTTTGAACCCACATATACAACGGGTGGGCTAGAGCTCAGTGAACTCTATAGTTTCAATGTTTATAAAACCAAGGTCCGTTCGCTCTCCGTCTTCGCCTAACCTCTCCCGTCATGCGGAAGATTTCAGCTGAGAGGGCGCTGGTACCACAGCAGATGACGGAGCATGAGCACTCAGCGCTGTTCCTACCAGCGGTTTGGAAATATAGGCTTGTTTATTTGGTCAACTGTAACGGCTACTGGAATTGCTCTTTGAACTATAGCGTCACGACATAAATTTGAGTAATGTTGAATGATTTAGGAGCAATAACTGGATTTGACAAGGCCACGTCGCTGAAATGATGGCTTTCGAAGGCTTTCCACAGCGCGTACGAGAAATGACGATATTCAATGGAAACCGCCCGAAATTTAAAGTTTATGCGTGAATCTATTAGTGCTCAAACTACACAGCTTATTCTAATGTCGTCATGCATCATTTCTAGATGTCAGCTGAAATTATGAAGTCGGCAATAAATTTTACATCTGAGCCGCCGTTGCAGCCCAGTGGCTATGGCGTCGCGCGGCTAAGCTAGAGGTCGCAGGCCGGATCCCGGGTATGACGGCCACATTTCCTTGCGAGTGAAATACACAAACGCTCGTGAAATTTTATTTAGGTGCACGTTACATAAGCTCAGGTGGTCAAAACCAATCGGCCGCTACGAACTGCCTGATAATCATAACGCCGTTTTTGTAGGTATTTTGGGCACGTGTACTTACTCAATCTCTCCAGTAGTCTCTCCTCCCATCAGGTGTTTCGAACCGTTATTTTTACTATTCTTAAACATAAAAAATATAGCTGTCCAATTTCCCACAGCAAAATGTGTTTTTTTAGGTTTATTGTTGTCACATGTACTTAGGATCGAGAGAAACCAGTGTGCTTATAATAGTCTTCTATTTTTTTTATACAAATGTAAGCACAAGACCTTCACCCTCAAAAATAGGTCGTATATAGCAGTGACTACTTAGCTGTCAAACTATTTACCCAGGTAGCACAAAAGAGATACATAACGTTTTCGTAGCGTTTATCCAAGACGATAAAAACGGCTTAAAGAAGACTTCAGTGAGACAACTCCGTCGGCAAAACGTCGTATATATCGGCTATAGTCCGGCTTAATTACTTTTCAGGAACGATCTATAACATGTCTTAAAGACGTATTCGAAAAGCTGGTCTAGAAATAGGATTGCGAAAGAAACAAATAAGCCCTTTGCCAAAGCTATTCATATCCAACTTCTAAACGTTTTTAAGCCGTTGTCAAACACTGGTCTAGAAATAGTGTTGAAAAGTTTACGATAATCTGAAGCTAGTTTTCGCGGGTTCCAGATGAGTAGAAGCGTCGGTGTCGAGTGCAAAAAGAGCTCCTGGTGCAGTGCCAAGCACTGTTGCCTATCGACGCCGACGCATCCTCTACCAAGTCACATGAAAATGAACATGTCCACGAAAATGAATCTACAGTACTGTCTTTGGAATGCAGCAACGATGTTTACAACCAAAATGGGAATGAAATCCCGCTAAGAAAAACTGGGCGCGTCTGGACGAGCGTCCAGACCAGGGCTTTCGCGCGAATTGCGCATGAAATAAGGACAGTACGACAAAGCAAAACTTTATTGAAAAAGTGGAAGATTTCAGCAAAATGTATAAGAAATACAAAGTAAATTGAATTAAAAGTACCCCAACAATAACTAAAGTTTGCAGATACAATTCCTAATGGAATAGAAACTGATAAACAATGACTACAATATACAAACAAAATTCGTAAAGTTTCTTATTTAGCAAAGTAACAGCCCATGCAGTGAGATGAACAGACTAGAGTTATTTAGAGATTGATATCACAGCCTGGACGCTCGTCTCCCATTACACAATGCCTCTAGGGGCCTGTAAGGTATTTTTAAATAAATAAATAAATAAATAAATAAATAAATAAATAAATAAATAAATAAACTGCAAGAAGCAAACTGAGAAATGTGGGATTTAATCGCATGGTAGCTGCCTACAAGCAATGTTACCCATAATCTAGAAGCTTGAAAAGAACACAAAAAAGAATAACGCTGCGTACTATCAAAAACAAACACTGGAAACATGTTAAAATCAAAAATACTACCTTTGGGATACGTCAACTAATGTAACCATAAAACCAAAAAGCAACAATCAATTAAAAATAGTATAGAATATTCAAACGGGGAAATCAGTGTCACAAGTGTGCATTATGTACTGCAGTGTACGATGAGACTGAGTAATGCTACATAAATAAAATAATCTTAGCATTCTATTACACGAGACATGGATGTATAAGTCTCATATTAGAAACTTATATAACCTGGAAATGAAAACTATTGCACTGGAAGCTTCATTCAACGTAAGCAAGGAAGTAATTCTCGGTTTATGTGAAAAGCATTGTACAAGAGGCCCATATGTACCACTCTGGAAAAAAACAAGCATAAGGTCGCAATGAATCATCTGCAAACCAGTGAATACGTTTGTACACTGCCATGTTTACACTTTACACACATCTCCTGTTTCCTAAAGTAAATAAAAAGCACTCTGAATGACAAGAAGCTTTTGCACATGTAACCCCGAGCAAACGCTTTACCAGTTCGCCCTCTAGCAGCCATCGTCATCTTCCTCAGCCGTTTTTTATACAGGGTGTTTCACGTAACTTGGGCCAAACTTTAAATATGCAAATGCCACGTAGCTGGACAGAACCAAGGCAATGTTTGTCGCCGCTTCGAGATACTCGAAGATAATTAGTCTTCAATAATTCTTCAACTTCTCGATTATTATAATTAGATAAGTGTCAATGAAAAAATTGTAGAGCAACATGAAAAGCTCCCGATGCAGCTTTCTGTTGCTCAATACGTGCTACTTAACAGCGTTTTTCTGAATGTGATAGAAGCCCCCGAACACACTCAGAACTGCCGCGCGACTGGCCGGAGCCAGTTTGTGTGTATTTTGACACTTATCTCATTGACACTTAACTATAACTGAGAAGTTTAATAATTGATGAAGACCAATTATATAATTAGGCGGAATGCAAAATATAATCTGAGTATCTCCAAGCGACGGCAAACATTACCTTGGTTCTGTCCAGCTACGTAGCCTTTGTACATTTTTGAAGTTTCACCCAAGTTAAGTGAAACTAGAGACTGGGGCTAGTCGGTACGTACTCGACAGTGTAACAGCGCAAAAGGACAAAGGACAAAAATAGGAACACACACCAGCGCTGATGTGCGTTCCCCTTGTCCTTCGTCTTTTCGCGCTGTTCCTAACACATGATAGCATAATGCAAATTTAGCCATCAACACCCACCACTCCTCACAATTCCTAACCCCAACATGATACCCCTAGCCATCCAACCCTTTAGAGAGCAATGGAAGATACTGCTGTCCAGACCCGCCCTGGAAGGCCAGCTTTGGCTCGTAACCAGGGGCCAGGCGGCGAGAACAGCATATGGATTCCCGTGAAGTAGGAACCACTTCCATCCGACGCATGCGCTGAAAAGCTCACGAAATAAAGTTTTTCATTAATTCATTCCCCTGTCGAGTCTGTATACGGCGAACTCCGGCGCGTGTCTCGTGCTGCAAGGTTAAAAAAAAGGAAGAACAAGAGAGCTTCTTCTGCTTCTGCCACCGGTCCGAACGGTTCTCAGGTCTTTTACTCAAGGCGAGATTGACGATCTTCGAGGTGCTACAGCGGAACGGTCGCTGTTGCTACAGAACCTCTTGCTGAATTGTCAGCGATGCGGTCGGCCTGTTCGGCATGATTGTCGAGGGTCTTCTTGTGTGGCAGCCAGGGTGACCACCCGATTCTGCGGCAGGCGCTGAAGGAACAGTTCACGCAGCAGCGGGCTGTTTGCGTCTAGCCTAGAGTAACTAAGGAGCCGCCGCATACGACGTAGAAGTTCCGACGGTCGACAAGCTCCTGTTCGTTGAGAAGCTGCTGAAGCCGCCGGCGCGCAGACGCGGACTTGCGATCCTGCATCGTCGATTTGAAGTGGTAATAGGGTGTGGTGTCGTAGGGCGAGTCCACAACTTCTTCAAACTCCTCAACCACCTCTGTCTGTAGAGAGTAACGAGACAGCATGGAGAAACCACTCGCACTCCGGGGTAATCTGCCGAAGGTCGAAGATGACCTCCACCTGAGTAAATTAGGTTGCAAGATTTTGTGGCCAAAAGGACGGCAGGTGAATCTCCAACGTGGCGAGGCCGTTTGCGCTGGTCGTTGGTCTCTCGTTGCTGGCATCGTCCATGACGTGGTGCTCGCCGTACAGTCACGTCCGGGTCACCACGTTATAGCGACCGAGGTTAGGTCCACTACAACAATGGGCCTCTTCGATTATCAGTCCCTGACAGTCCCGGACTGCTTGGGACTGCTGTGCTGCATTCGATTTTGCTCGGACAGCTTCCGAAGCTCCGCCCACTAGTCCGAGCGTTGTCAGAAGCGCGTTCGTATTTTTACGGACCGGAAGTTCCGGACTGACCGCGGACTGTTGGAGCTGTCAGCAGATGTTTGCTCGGACAAGCGCAAGTAGCTAGCAGACGACGGCTGTCTTAAAAAGATGCGCGCGGTGTTTGACGCCATGTTGTGAAAGATTCCGTGTACTTCTGCGTACTTTGCTCGGTCCAGACGGCAACTACTGTGCATTGAGTTAACGCTTCTGTTGCATCGGTGCTTTGTGTGCCATCATGCAAGTTTTTTACGAGCCGTCTAATTGCTGTAGCTTTATTCTTGGAGTGTTTTTTAAAGAAAGAAGCACAGCGATCAGGCGCACATGCTTGCTTTTCCTAATGTGTTTCACGAAATCTGTCATGCTCATTGCTATATACGTACGCAGTAATCAGGTAATTTTGCTTTTGAGGTAAGTGAAACTAGCGTGCGAGGAATCGTATATTGCATGTGCCTATTTCACGCCGGCAGCTGGGGTGGTATACAATAGGAGCTTCGCGGATTGCTGTTGACATATATGTTGATCCCTTCTGCTACCAAGTTCGAGCGTTTGATTTTTGACGTGCAGGATTAGTGGTGTACACGCGCTCTCTCACGCGTCGGGTCTTTAATTAGCAGACGGTCTCGCGAGCTTTGAGGATGTAGGCGGGTGCTTTCTGCATGAACAGGGACGTGGCACGACCATGATTTCGGAGTCTCTCCACAGCAATTTTAGGGTCAATAATTATATTTTACCACCACCACGATTTTGCTTACGTCCGTGTGGGAATTCCACTTAAATTTCTCAGGCAATGAGCTGGCTAGCGCGACGTAATAAACTGCGCTTTTCGAAAACGTTCAACGCGCTCAGGCTACGATTGCACTGTGCTAGCTTCATGGTTGTGTGGGCGACGCGGCCTCTAAAACTGCACCATTTCGGAGGCCACGCTAATAAAAACGCTGGGTAGGGGGCTATCTACGAGTAGCAAAGAGCAGACGACGGCAGCCAGGAGAGTGACTTCCGGTCGCGGTGCTTCGACCGAAATCTCGGACAGCCTGACAGCTGGATCACGTGACTGTGACGCGCTCTTCTGTCAGGGCTAGTCAGACCGGAAGCCGCGAACGGTTTGCGGACAGTCCGGGATTGCATAATCGAAGAGGCCCGAACGTGTGTCGCCGAGCGGAAGATATGAGAACCGTTCGGACCGATGGCAGGAGCAGAAGCTTTTATTTACATCCCTTTTATCGCGCAGCCAGCCAACGCTTGCGCAGCCAGCCAATCGCGCAGCCAACGCTTGCGTCGGTGTCCTGTCGCCTTTTAAGCGGCAACACCCTGCTAAATGCTATGTTCGTTTGTACACGGAACGTTTGGGGGCACTGCAATCACGACGTACACAAAGTCCCTATACAGTAAAAGTACCGCCATCTACTCTTTCCTCCGCCGTCTCCTCTCCTAAAGCGCTTGATTTTTTCTTTAGTTTTTGCTTGCGAAAGCAAGTCGATGGTGGCGCCCCAAGAAACTCCCCGTTGAAGCTTTCAGACCGGGCGCCGCCGGCGACTGCGGCTGCGAAGAGTGACTTTCAACATGGCTCTGAGAGGAAAAACAAAAAAAAATATAAAGAAGTGAAAGCGCGCACTATCATCGTCCAATTCGAGATCCAGGAGAGGGAGAAGCGGCGTTGATCAAAGGATGGCGGTACTTTTCCTATATAGGGACTTTAGGCGCACAAGGGGACATGTCGCATGGTATTTTTTGTTTTGAGGGCATCTGCAGTAAGCGCGAAAATACTATACTTAATAGAAAGTTAGAAACTGTTTAATCGGACGTTTTGAAAACCGCTCTTCTTTCATAACTTCGTTGCTTCAGAAGTTGGTTCATTAATCGAAGCAGAATTAAAAAAATAGTGACTTACGCCATACAATGGTAAGCAACATGGGTTCGGTCGCGTTAGAATGCATCGACACATTTTAAAACTCTGGCTGAAGTTAGCTGGGACACCCTGTATATGCATTTGCTCTTCACTTGGTAGCACCAGAGGTACAACTAAGGTGTAGCGCTGAAGACTTCCCTCTAGGTGTGCCTGCTAGAAAAGTGGGGAGGCCTACACTATCTTTCAAATTTTTCCAGCTTGTAATGAAACATATAACAGCACAAGCTACAATGTTAAAAACATACTAAATTTTATTATGGCTTAAGAGAGTGATATGTACACAAAATATGCAACTACAACACTGTATCCGGATCATAAAAACAAACATAATGCGGGGATATATAAAAATCATTGCCGAAATTGTTTTTAAGAGGCTGTTCATTGAAATCATATATGTAGATTCTACATTAAATGTACCAAGCATTTCAAGTGAAATTAGCGACAGCTTATGTACTACCATATTAAATTGCGTTCACTCGCGCTTCCTGTGCTAGCAGTGTGATTGCTTGCATTCCTTAAGCGATTTCGAAAACGCCCTTTAGAGCAGACGAGGGAAGATTTCCCAATGTACGTTCATGTGTTCTCCCGCACTTTCAGCAGTGGCCGCTGTGTTGATGCCAGTACACTGACCGAGAACGATCAGTGGGCACATTGCAAGGGAGCAAGAATAATTAAAGCCGCTATGCGCTTCAAGCATTATCACGTTTTAGGTCACCTGTAAACTACTCACTACCATTCAAGACACCATATTCAGTTACCATGCATTCGTCCGATACTTCTGCGGTTATTGGTACACTGTTGCCCTGTAATCGTATTTTGTACTTAGAACTCCCCGCAGGGACCAATTTATGCAACTAATCATGCACAAATCCATTCCGCACTGCCATGGTTAAAATGGCTGTGTAAATAACCCATCACATGGGTTATCTAAGCAGCAAATGCTATGTACTTTTACCCGTCCACTTACTTAGTGCGTTGACATGCCTAAATATATAGGCTCCTCTGCTCTGTCTGATGTACGCTAGGAAAGCTTGTTGCTCAAGGACCAAGAACCGCGGCATGCCCTGTTGCGCGAAGTGCACGAAGAGCGCACAAATAGAAAGAACCGCGCGAGCACTTCTCAAGCACCATGCGTACACTGGCACACGCACGAATTCGGCAGACGGCCAACTAAATGTCACGAAGGCCGCGCAGCGTAGAGCCCGACACCAGTCACAAACTGAAAATAATCGTGACTACATGGAGTAACAGGATATTTTACGCCAATGGGATTCACGATTCACATATGCAGTATACACTAGCGAGTTATGCAGCATATATGCGGTATCCATTCGCAAACTAGAAAAATTATATGAAGAAGAAAGCTACATTAAGCAGCGCAATATATCGCAACCATGCCAAGGTGCCAAAGTAAATCGAATTCGCCCGTCTCACATTGGAAACAATGTTCCTCTAAAGACCATGGAATGCCAATAACGTAAGATAAAACAGGCCAAAACTCAATTGAGAGAACCTGAATCGCAAGCGATAACAGCATGGTGTGGTACGCAATATTCTATGGGCGCGCTGTAGCAGAATGCAAAGGAATAGGACGGGCACTTAACCTCTTTCTCTTGCGCTACCGTATCCGTAATGAATCATTAACAAAAAACCTGTATGTCAGTTCTCTTGTCTGCAACATTCTTGCGAAACGGGAAACTCAAATACCGCGATCACAACTGTCTAGAGGATATAGGCAAAGTGCGCAGAGACAGCAATTTCCGCCTTCCTTCGCATCCTGCCAAACTTGATAGTTTCACTCCTGACGGCGGATCCCGATGCCAAGCACACAAAAGCAACATCTCTTCTGACCTTCATCCTGATACTGTGCTTAACGCCTTAAATACAACAGCACTGAAAAGGCTCCTCACATAGCGACATGAGAATCAGATTGAAGAGCAAATTAGTGCCCTCCACTAGGCGCTCTTTAATGCCAAACTAAGCTGCTCAACAAATTAAAACCATACAAACAAATCACTGCACACGCAGTGTCGAATAAGACAGCGCAACACTGCAATATACTTGCATGACTGTAAAGAAAATCACGAGGACGGTGCGGTGGATTGAGACCGTGATATGTGTGGTGCGCGACGCGGTGCGGTGGTTGGAGACAAGAAGCAGACGACATGTAGTGCGCGCGCCGAGGCGAATTCCGTGCTGGATTGAAAGACGACCACGTCGAAGAACTGCACGTGAACACGCGGGGCAAGAAGGAAAATAACAAAAGGAAAAAGACACCCAATCGTAAGAGAGCACGGAGCTTCAAGTGGCCAATGAGAAAACGACAAATCGGCCAGAGCGACAGAAAATCCAGCCGCGCTGGCAGAAGAGGGGGAGAGTTCCAGAAGCGGTACCAGGAGAAGGTCGGCTACCAGACCGGGGGTTTAAGACGGGCCATCGGGTTCCGGACCCGAGCCACCATGACTTCAGCCGACCGGGGCCTCTTCGCAACCCGTTCCTGGGAGTCGCCGCTCTGCCCGATCGTCAACTGCGGCCCGAGGCCGGCGAGCTTCTGTGCCCATGGGCAGAACGTGATCGGTCGGCCTACGGACCCGAGTTCCACACCCAGCTGCCTGGCCAGAACGGCACCGCCGTCAGCCCGTGCTGCAGAGCCACCTCCCTTCTCTCTCCACGCGAGAGCGCGGCAGCTCTGGTCGCTCGTTAAACGGGCCAACACCCCGACCTTTTGGTGATACCGACACCGCTTCTCTCGTCATCTGGTCTCCGTTTCGCCGCATCGAGACTGTAGTGCACACACACACCCGCTGCCTGCCCGAACTTGCCTGCAGGTATTAACGCCATCCAAGCCCTAAGTGCGTTTCTTGCCGTAATGTCTTTTTCATTCTTTATTTTATATCTTACTTTTCATTTTAGTTTTACTAAAAGTTTGTGTGTTTTCTCCAACAAACGGATCTGTCCTCAATTGGGTTCGCGGAGGCTCCGCCTCAGAGAATCGTCTAAAGCCATTAAAGAAAAGAACCTGCATCCCAATGTATCAAGCAGCACTCAGAGATTCTTTACCTTTTGTGTCACAATAAGGCATACTCATTCTGGACGATTGGCTAAGAACGGGTACATCCCCTGTGGCACTCATCGATAAAATAAATCAACGAATTTGTCAAATATAAATCGACATACTAATAACAGGTCAGTGCGCTTTACAAATATTTGTGAGCTGACACTGCACCTTGAGGTTTTATGTGGGACACGCCCAATCTGGAGATCAGGCACACACCGAGTGGGACTTACTGAGTGGCTAAATCAAAGAAAATAAGGTGAATCAGGAATTTCGTAAAATGTGATTAGACATTTCAATAACAGAACCGTGTGCTTTAGAAACGCCCGTGAACCGACAATGTATGTTCAGGTTTCATTTAGAAAGTTATCTGCTTGTTACTCAGGGTTACTCAGTGCACCTATACATACTTAGTAAGTATAGAAGCATTATGTCTGCCCGTTCACTGGTACATCATTCGGGGCACATATAACCTTTACATCTGTAGCCAAAACATTTACCGACGATTACGATACTCCCTAATTAATGCGAAACTTGAGCGCTGCTCTACAGGTGTTTTCTTTTCGCGTGCCATTATTTTGTATTATGATTATATAGACATGACATGACAAGAACTTTATTTGAGTTCTGAGGAATTGAGATCTAGGGGAGCCGCAGACGAAGTCGGTGGCTCCGCCCACAATGGGACCGGCAGACGAAGTCCTGCTGCGATGTCGTGGGCCCTCTGGACAGCCTGTAGTTGAATGTGAAGATTGCTGCTCTTGAGGGATTTCTCCCATTGCTATTTCGTGATGAGAGGAGAGGCGTTAAGGGCTGGGCACAACCAGAGCATGTGATCAAAAGAGCATGAGTCATGACCACATTTGGGGCACGACTGTGAGTGGTCAGGGTCTGTCCTGTTAAGGGACCGAGGAGTGGGATACGAACGGGTTTGCAGAAGTCTGATTGTGCCAGCCTGATGCTTGTTCAATTTAGGGTGGGGGGGGGGGGGTGAAATGTCCTCCTGCCCAGACGATAATGGCAAACAATTTCGTGGAAAGTACATAATGGATCTTTGTGGATGTTGACCTCGTTCCGAGCCGGGATACCCACGACAGCGCGGTATGTGAAATCGCGCGCGGTTTATATTGCAAGGTTTATATTAGGAAGAGAACGCTGTGAGTAGCGAAGCTGGCACGAACAATCTGCCTTGTACGGCACATTGCAAACGGAGCGAAGTATGGCGCTACTGCTTCGCTACTCCGACGATCGCGAGAGGCAGCGCGTGGGTGACGCGTGGCTTCCTTTATGTATCTTTCATGTTACTGTACTTTATGTATCCTATATGTTGAAATTTGGCTACTGCCTTTGTTTCTTTCATGTGTCCGTCCTTTATGTATCCTTCATGTTACCGTCCTTCATGTATCCTAGATGTTGAAATTTGGCGACTGCTTTTAGGTTTCCTTCATGAGTCCGACCATTATGCACCCTTTACGTGGCTCTATTAATAAAATCCTGTATTTTATGTAGACATGCATATATGAAGAGTTCCCTGCGTCCATTTTATACTTATGAAGATTTAGTGAGTTTCAATGCTTTGCCTGGTTTTTTATTATAAGCTTACTATTTCCTACATGATGCATCATACTGATTGGAACTCTCCTAGGGCACAGAAATTCAAACAAAATTGGTCTATAATAATATTTTAGTATAACACTTGCAGTACAACTTGTGCCTTGCTCACTGTAGTTTTGCTGTTGTTCTACATATGTCTTTTTTTTTTCAGAAGTATAAAGTGTAATGCTTGGATGGAAAGGTGTCAGTTGGATAAGTGCTTTCACTTTCAAAAGAAAGTTTTGACTGTACTTGGCAAAGGTTTCTTTGAAACTACAAGTAGTTTATTGGGCTATCTGCATGTTACTTTGGTGTGCCACATCCGCTCATAGCAGACCTCTAGAATGTGGTGCATGGATGAGAGCTTACAGGACACCTGAAAAACGAAACAAAGCCCAAACGTTTTCGCTTATGCAATAAATTTCATATAAGCAAGAACAGTTTGGCATGTATGCACACAGCTAAGAAACGTGCAGAAGTCAAAAGGATAGTTCATAAACAAAAAATCTGTACACTGAAGCTTTAAACTAATCGTTATTTGAAACAGACTGCGCTGTTGCTATCTGCCCGTCCAATCAGGTGTGAAACTGCTCACAAATTATTTTAAGCATTATTGCAGCAGCAGAAGTATTACATGAACTTTAGCAGCAAGCAACTGGCCAATAAGCCTTCATGTGCTACCTCATAGTATCAAGGTTACCAAAGTTGAGGCCCTTGCTATGCCATGAGCAAGAACATGACAGTCATCATCATCATCATCAGCCTATATTTATGTCCACTGCAGGACGAAGGTCTCTCCCTGCGATCTCCAATTACCCCTGTCTTGCGCTAGCCGATTCCAATTTGCACCTGCAAATTTCCTAACTTCATCACCCCACCTAATTGTCTGCCATCCTCGACTGCGCTTCCCTTCTCTTGGTATTCATTATTTAATTCTAATGGTCCACTGGTTATCCAATCTACGCTTTACATGGCCTGCCCAGCTCCATTCTTTCCTCTTGATGTGAACTAGAATATCGGCTATCCCCGTTTGTTCTCTGATCCACACCGCTTCCTGTCTCTTACCGTTAGGCCTAACATTTTTCGTTCCATCGCTCTTTGTTCGGTCCTTAACTTGTTCTCGAGACCCAATTTGACATTGTAAAACGCATAACGCAATCGTGAAAACTACCGCATTCGTAGCTCAAGTACACGTTTCTCTGTGTTCATTGAGTTCTCACAAATACGAACCAAGGCCTAAATATGCTTTATCACATGCGAAAAACATATAAATCCACTTACTTCTTAGGCCGCAGCCGTAAAAGGCGCTCGTGCTCAGTCCCTTCATTTTCAACCCTCCTTGAAAGGCGGTAAACGAAGCGACTTTGAACGTAGTCAACGTAGTGAATAGCACGGGTCCTAGTAGCAGCCGGAAAAGCGCTGTCTATGAGGAGATATGTGTTTCGATACCCGTGGCGCGCTGTGTTTGGTTGTTCAATATATTAGACAAATCTTCCATTGGTGGGCCTCAGGAGGATGTTGAAAAATTCAGGCGGAAATAAAATCAGCAACAAACATAAGACTACCAGGAAAATTATCTCAATGCAATATTTAAATATGTAATAAACCAAAAGAGCAATCGATTATGAAGAAAATTCTTGAGCATATGAAAAAGGTTTTGAAACCTACACCACGATCTTGTAGTCATGCTTTTTTCGATGCGATTGCTCTTCCTCAGTAGTCTGACTGACACTCCGCCCGCGCTATTAGTTGGAACAGCCGACCGTGAACTCTGGGTGATAAGAGTGGCAAACATGGAGCAGAAAGCATCGCTGCAAAATCGCAGGCCTTATTTCATTACGCAGTGCTGCAACTCACTTAAACTGTGTACTGTGATCACATGAGCTGCCATCATCTTCTGCAGATGAAAATAATAATAAAAGCCAGCGTCTGATTGTATGTCTCGATGGCTGTTTTAATCTCTGGATATATATTTGCAGTGCAATATAGATGACAACTACGTAACTACATCCAAGAACACAAACAATGCAGACAAGTTCTCGCGAAGCTGAAATTTAAGCTGAACTGTATCTATGAGAAATATCTTCACACAAGTTAATTTCTAACACGGCAGTCACGTGACAACTCGCGCTGCCCTACACACATCGATATACAGTACACACGTAACCTGCAGAAGTGCATATATACGGAAGAATTCCTTGCCGGGAAAATACCGAACAAACAGTAGCTTTCAGCGTTTACATAAATGTTTGCCCATTCAGTCCCAGCAAACAGGGGTGGTAACACATACTTCACTGCAGAAAGCAAGAAATCGATAAGTATACATTCCACGGAAACTCTCGTGAAACTTTGTTAAATATGCACAGCAAATTGGACAATTCACTCTGTTCTCGTTGCACAAAGTTTATTACATGAACTATAAGCTACAAGAATGCGCACAAGTGCGAGACTTGCTTACATTTCAAGATGTGAAGTCATCAAACTCTCCTTCGTCTCGCAGGAACCGCGGCACCGAAGCACTTTCCGACGCAAACACTGTCGAATTGCCGATGAACTCTAGCACACGATACACAACTTTTCAACAGATTCCTCCACACACCATGATTCCAAGCAACAGTACCACATTTTTTTAGGAGAGAACGCGGACAGTCGAGAACAAAGGTAGCTCGGATGGGCGCTGTAGTAGACTCTAGACACTGGCGTATCACATGAAACATACGGCAAAATAATAGCATTAGACGAGTCCAGAGGGTTCGTGATGATTAATGCACACGATAGGGACCACATTTTGTATAGGGACTTTCAAAATATGTTTCAATTAGCGTCTGAGTGCAACGAGCACTCATGCCTACACAACATGGCCCAGCTAAAAATAATTTCGAGCAATTTTACCGGGTGTAGACGTCACACCGTGACGGCGCCGCACTGCGGTTAACAAGTGAAAGTAGCCTCAGAGTTCTACATTCGCTTCTAGACAATGCAAAAGTACGGCCTTCGAGATTTAATTTTGTTACACAGAGGAAGACGTAGCTGGAAGGAAGGCCGGTATTTAAACATCATTTATGGAGTTCAAAGTGCCTGGGTGTGCTGTCTTTTTTATAAAGCATATACAGGGAATTTTAGGCGAACCATGTACGAACTATTGCTGACGGACACGAACCAATCAGCGCGCAGCCCGTGCATCTCCATCGGCTTGCAATGGCGGACGGCCTACGGGTAGCTACGAGGCCCACCGAGCACAACAAAGCCGTGATCACCGCCCATATACACGCTTGTTATGGCACCAAGTGTCACGTTTTAGAGAATATGTGACGTCATCTTGAATCGGTAGAACCATATTTACTCGTAGCGAAGGGAATAAAGACAACAAAACGTGGTGATGGCGGATTTGCTACGGCAGGTGGAGCTTCGGCCGAAGTAAAACAGGCGTTCTTCTTCTTTCTGGGGTTTTACGTGCCAAAACACGTTCTGATTATGAGGCACGCCGTAGTGGAGGGCTCCGGATTAATTTTGACCACCTGGGGTTCCTTAACGTGCACTACAACGCAAGCACAAGTAAAACAGGCGTACTGGTTGCATGCACGCGTAAACAAACAAATGCGGCCATGCTCCGTACACAACTTTCACTACTCAGCCAACTGACAATTGCAAATTATTCAGGTGTGCGCCCAAGAAAGCATTTACGGGATCCGCGCTGCCGTAGCTCAACCCCTGCTAATGTGAACACAGCATATTAGAAAAGAAATGTACTTTTAGCAGCGACCGCAGGTTTTGAATTTGTTAGTGAGCGTACTTTAGTTGATAATTTGCGTAGAGTAGTAGAGAAAATGTATTTTAACAAGAAGGAGGTTCGAAAAGACCGAGCCCCCCATTCCTTTTACCTGGATACGCCAGTAGTTAA
Organism: Dermacentor silvarum; assembly: GCF_013339745.2. Taxonomy (NCBI): domain Eukaryota; kingdom Metazoa; phylum Arthropoda; class Arachnida; order Ixodida; family Ixodidae; genus Dermacentor; species Dermacentor silvarum. The sequence continues at coordinate 116,371,508 of NC_051163.1, forward strand.
TACACATTACAGGTAGATGATCTGCCTGTAGCATGTATTACCAGATCATCACTGTGTGCAATCCATGTTACCTGGATGTGCACTCGAAAGAATGCCCAGCCAGGTAACATAGAGCGCACACATAGGTAATATCCTGCCGTAAACACAGGGGACACCTCCTACAGGAAAGATAAGTTAGCCTCCTCGAGTCGTATGAAAGCACGAGTAAAGATGCGGTACACACGAAGTATGTTTTCTCAAGTTCACACAACGGAGAAGGAAAGCTAAAGGTCACATAGGGCGCAAGAAGGAAACATACAGGAAACATAAAGATCACAGCCATTTTCATACGGGGCCTTCGCTTTCGTCTTTCCCTGTGCTCGTTCGCTCGGTTACGAGGTAGTACGACGTCCAGGCACGCCGGCGCTCAACGCACAAACGGGCGCATAAAAGCTTAGCTCCAAAATTTATCTGACGAGACAACATTCGAACACACATTGGCAGGTCAGTGCCAGGAGCAACCAGGGCTTTCGACATTTTTGGACTTGTGCAATGTCAAGAGAGCAGTAATGATGACGTTTTAATGCGATTAGCATTCTTTGTACACTTTTTGAGCACATCTTTGAATCTATTTATTTGTTTTGAGCATATATATCTATCTAGCCTGACGCCAAGCCAGTGGTCAATTGGCTATCAGCTTGGACCACTATAGATATGCTCGTGGTTATGATATCGTCATGGGTTTTGCATTGTCATCATTCTAGCTTCATCATATTGCCACTTGTACTTATTTATCTTTACCGATGACCGTATTTTACCGGCTAGCAAATGTTCAAAGTTGTCGCACAAAGCAAGGCGCATCTTTCTGTATCGGAAGTTTCTCGAATGCTATCGCTGGTTTTGCTTGTTGCCTATAGCCGCGTGTACATAATGCGATAAAAGCGCATCAAGTCCCCAAGCTGATTTGGATAGACGATGCGACGCCGTTTAGATGTAGCGCATGAACGCTTGCGAGAACGTAGCGCCTCAATGCGTGCGTCGACTCGCGCCCGTAAATCGACCATCGCCTGGTGTCTAAATGCGATGCACCTTTCTAGCGTATTACCTCTGTTTACATGATTGCGATCCGCTAGAAATGCGATACGACGTGCTACTGACGCATTCATTTCAATGCGGCATATGTCGTCGGTGTGCCCTGCGTAATCAGACTGCGTGCACGACGAGAATATTAGTGTACATGGTAGAACTTACGCGAGCATCAGCGATTATGCTGGAAATTACAAAGAGTCAAGTATAAATCGCCGACGTGTCTGATCGGCACGTGAGATTTTCGACGATCGACGAATGTTCTGGTTTGCCCCTATCACTGTTTTGAGTATTACTTGTCTTGCTGGGCACAGATTCGCCAAAAAAGTTAGTTTCGTGACTTGCGTTGTGCCACTGTATACAGTTGTTCACTGTCATTACAATGGGACAATATCATTGTAGTGATACGATCGTGGTCATTTCACCATCGTCCCTCCAGCTTGGTCATCCGATTATCGTCATTCCGTCGTCGTAACGGTTTCGTCGCCATGCCATCTTCACCCTGCAGTCGTCGTCACACAATCGTTGTCATGTCATTGACGTCACAACCTCGTCGTTATCCTATTGTCGTCGTGCCATTGTCATGCCATTGTAATCATTGCGTCTTCCTCGTATAGTGGTCCTAATGTACTAGTTCTCATATCATTGTTGTGACACTTTCATGGTTGTTCCATCATTGTAATTTCACTTCATAACCCGTGACTGTTATCATGCCATCATCGTCATAGAAGCTTCGTTGTTTCATCGGCGTCATTGTTTCTTCATCATTCTATCATAATTTTGCTGTCGTCATTGAGTGATGATTATACAATCGTGATGACATCGCTCTCACTGCGTCGTCGTGAGACAGTCGCCGTCTCTTGCGCCAACGTGAGATTATGGCAAAAATTGGTGCAAGAGCACATTCGTTAAGAAAGATCATTCGCGCCAGCAAAGAAACACCAATATTATAAACAGCTTCGTGCAATAATTGAACATAAAGCATCAATGTGGATAATGCAGTTTTGTAAAAAATTAAGAACAGGGTAAATTGTGCTTTAAGGAAAATATGGGCGTGTGAACTTTATGTTCGTAAGGAAATAAGTTTCACATTTTATTAACTGAATGACTGAACTCTTGTGCATCAAAAGTACATTTGCAATCCCTGGAAGAGTGTACTTACTGCTCTATCGTAAGCGACGACAGTATGAGCTAAACCTCAGTATTTTCAGAGGGACAGACATTCCTTATTTATCACAAGATAGCCTCGATCAAGTCCGTCTTTTTTGCAGCGCTACAAATTCCAGCTTCAACGGCCATGCTGTAGAACGCAGATGACGAGTCAGAGAGTAACGCACGCACGGAGTCGAATTCCTTAATTTCCCTTCTTCCAACACCAGGATCCTACAAAAAAGGAGAAAAAGGTTAGTTTAGCAGAACACAGAAGCACAAGAAATGTGCGAAGGCAGGTCGGGACAGATCGTAAACAGTCATGAGGTAACTTGTGCGCACTGTCTCCTCCTTGTGGGATGGATGGATGTCTCAAGTACAAGACTGTGTTGCCGGTTCGAATGACCATATGAGCTCATTCTAATAGCCGTTTCGGTTCGCGTTGTTGTCCGCCGCCGCCGCCGCGTAACCGCTATCTCCCGAAATGCGAAAAAAAGTACTCGGTCGCCGCCGGGATCGAACTCAGGCCCGCTACGTGGGAGCCGGATACTTTACCACTGAGCCACGCAAGCGATTGCTGTCCGCGTCAGAAAAAGGCCCTATAAACGCGCCCTAGGCAGGCGCGCAGGCGCAGACGACCCGAGCCTCCGCCAGTATGCTTAAGTTAAGGCGAACTAGTTAAGGTGCCTGCAAAAGCCGCGTGCACAGGCGCAGATGAAGAGATGCGATTCAGACGAGGCGCGCAATAAACGCCATTCCGATGTGAGATGTGCGCCACGTATTCGCGGTACCTCTTCGGTACACGTTATGGCGTCTCCTCGCAAGGTACGAACCGCTGCTCAAGAAGTGAATCGTAGAGCTACGTGCGCGGCTACAACCAAGCACCGTCGGGCTCAGCAGACTGCTGTGCAGAGAGTATTACAAACCGCAGCTCGCCGTCGACGCCGGGTGGAAAGTTGAGATCGCTCTTGTCAAAACGAGGCGAAGAGACTTTGCCGCGAAGACCCTGTTGTGCGTGGTGCCGAAACTGCTACTCTTAAGCCGCCCCACCAGCTCATGCTGTGACGGTGCTGCGTGTGCCGCGCAGGCCTGTGACTTTTTTGCATGCTTGTGATTTGTACATGCGCGTCTAGTGCATGTTGAGTTCCTAAATTTTTTGGTGCCTAAGCAGTGCATTCGGAACTTAGGGATAAGCTACCCCAAGGACAACTGCATTCAGATTTTAAACAACAGCACATTACTTCCTGCTGTTTCGTAGGAATTTAGAGGTCCTGTACCGGTAATGGCCGCTCAGTGGCTATGACGTTGCACAGCTAAGCTTGTGGTCGCGGGTTTGATCCCGGTGGTGGCAGCTGCATTGCTATGGGGGCGAAGTGCCATAATGGTGGTGTACTTAGATTTAGGTTCTTGTTAAGCAATCTCGATCAGGTGCTAAAAAGAAACATTAATCTGGAGCCCTACTGCAGTGTGCGTCATAATGAAATGGTTGTTCTGGCACTTGAAATCACAAAATTTAATTCACATTTTAGAAGCCATGTGACACATTTGTCAGTGTAAACTACTCGTTCTTAAGACGTATTCTTATAAAACGGGAAGATATTGCTACAGTAGCGACCACGCTAGGTGATATGCACAGTTGAAATGCGGGTGCACTAATTACTGCTCTGTCGCGAAGCCTTGCCATCAGGCAAAGTATGCGGCGCTGTGTGCAGCACGGTTTCTCGGAGAGTACTGTACTGGTGTCTATGCATATATTTCGCAGTGTGTAACAAGCAATATGGTCATGGATGAGAACGACGCTGTATGTAGCGCAAACATGTTGCTCTTGAGAAAATGGCGGTGTCTGCAATGAAAACCTGCTGCTGGCACTGACAAATGAGTCCGGATATGAAAAAAATAACCAGGTTTGGTGATTTTCGCTATGTTAGTTTAAAATTTCTTGTGTAAATACAACCAGTGCTCTTGCTGTGCTTTAGGTAATTGAGAAAATATTCGTACTAGTGGCTTGGCGCTCACTGTGTCTTGGTTTGAATTGTGCGTGGTTTACCTGTACGACGAACTTTCATTGGTTCACCTCACTATGAAATCATGATGTGCACCGACATCGCTTTATTATGGCAGTAATGGCGGCTCTCATACGGTTGCTACTTTCAATTCATGCGCGCTATGGGTAGCTGTTCCTCGAGACTTGTTTATGTTCACTCCGTGACGCCGACACCCATTTATATTAATGCGCGATGCTGCTGACACCTATAGCTCAATCGCGAGGCCAAACTTCTCCGTGGGGCAGCACGGGCTCGATCACGTGACCTCCATCTTTGTGCGCGAGGAAAGAAGCCCCGTATTAAATCAGCCTTCTAGGATCGGCATCGTATTCTTGCCCTCGCCCCAAAACACGATGCTCATCCTAATCGCACTTGGACATTGTTCGGACCAGCACGGCGATGGCGACGTTCATGCGCCGGTAGTGTCCGTATAATAGTAATCCCTATAAAAATTATGCAGTATTGTTGGAAACGTGAAAGGCAAAGAAGTGGCTTTTATGGTTGTTCGAATAAAAAATTGCCTTTTACCCGTCTCGAATTACACGCTGCATGCAGTTGCCGTTTCGAATTCCTCCACAACTCACCTATCGTAGTCCAGGACCGTGTGGATACGGTGCGCAACGGTGAGGAGGGTGCAGTTGGCGAAGGCCTCCCTGAGGGTGGCCTGGATCAGACGGTCGGTGTCGCCGTCCATCTGCGACGTGGCCTTGTCCAACAGAAGTATCTTGGATCGACGCAGAAGAAGAGCCCGTGCCAGGCACACCAGCTGCCGCTGACCCACGCTGCACAGCACGCGATGCGCGTCTTAGTTACGGGCCTTCGCAAATTATGAGGTGCCATTTGTTGAGGATTCGTGATCGACATATAAAAAGCTGCGGAGCGAGGCGAACCAAAACACGCATATAATGATAAACGGAGAGTTAGTGAACTCAAGACGTCTTTTCTTGAGCAAATATGCATGAGGGTTTGGCGTATCGTTGAAGGTAAGGAATTTTTCTTAATGCACGCTTTGAGGACAACCCATAGGATGTGGCGAACACGCCGGGGCTAGCCTTCATTTGACAACAGCATTTCGACATTTCTAACAGTTTTTATGTATTGCGAAATCAGTAGCAAGGTTGGATCCTCATTGGCTTTTCCGCTCATTTAGTTTCGTTGATTCGACAGCAGTCGCAGTCATCGAAAGCCAATCTCGTGATCCTTATTCTACCAAGAAAAAACAAAACGTGTCATTTAAAGCTTGACGCTTTAAGTAGTGGGCTATTACGCTGCTTGTTTTTCCTTATTACGCGTACATTGGAGTGAATGAAATATAAAAAAAATCAAGGCGTTACAAGAAATCAAGATGACCCTGACAGATGCGCAAAAAACTCGGGCAACCAGAGAAAAGCATACATTAAGAATGGCGATCCAGTGGCCGTTGTTTTTGAGCTGCAAACACAATATTACTGCGAGCCGGATAAGCGACCTATACAGCTTGATAGTGTTTGAGAATGACTGTCATGCATTCTCTGAACTAGGATACCGGCAAACATAGGCTACGGGAACTTGTAAAGGTAGAAAACAGAAGTGTTTTCTACACGTTCTTTGAGCAATGTTCCCGAAGTAGACGATATCCCTACAGTCTGAGTGATGAGCTCGCGAAATGAAGTAGTGAGCTGTTCCAGTATGCGGACAGAAACTGCCTTTTGCAGACAGCGGCACGAAACATCCCCTATTCTTAAACTGTGCTTTAAGAAGAACGGTTGCCGTAGCTAGCTTAAACAAGAAGTTTTGAGGCATGGAGAAATGACATATCCGACAGACATGCTTCAAAACATCTCGGTAATAGCATTCCAAGAAATGTGCATGATAAAACGCAACGGATAACAACGCGTACGTCAACGCAGCAGACATTTCTCGCAGGCAGTCAAAATACAATAGAGACAAAAGCGTTGCTTTAAAAAGTGCACACTTTCAACGGCCTCCACCTGCAAATCCCAAGGGCCCTTTAATGTCACTGTGACAGCCAATGACGTAACTATAGATGGAAATCAGTAGCCCAGAAGAAGCTATACGTACCATTTCTTGCACAAATGAAATCGCAACATTATGTTAGCAGAATAGAACGCGAGACAAGCTGTCTAACATAGAAATGAGCCAGGCTGAATCCCCCATCTTCGCAATAAAGAAAAATGTTGCCACGGCTAATGACGTCAACGCTCAAGCACCAGACACGATGGAAAGGTAATGCACGGTATCCGCGGGCTTCTTTCACGCTCGGAAAAACACTTTTATGTACCACGTATTGGGCAACAGAAAGCTGTATCGGGAGTTTTTCCTGTTGCTCTGTAATTTTCTGATTGACACTTTTCATCTAAATATAATATCCGAGAAGCTAATTAATTATTTAATAATTACTAATTATCTATTCATTAATAATTATAATGATTATCTAATTATTTATCTAATGCAAAAAATTGAGTATCTGTAAGCGACGGCAAACAACATTACCTTGGTTCTGTCCAGCTACGTGGCATTTGCATATATTTAAGTGTCGGTGCTAGAAAGTTGGTACACTCTGTATATACTGGGTGTTCAAAATTAGGCTTTACGAAAAAATTTAAAACTCACTTGTAGCAGGTAGCATAATTCTTATCGCTTAGCTTGGTTATTAGAAACGGACATTAGTAACAAAAGAAATTGAAACTAATATTCTAATAACTAACAAAAATTGACTAATGAACTTCTTAGTTAATTATTTTACGACACATATTGCAATTTATGAATTGTAGCCGGTGAGTTTGCAAGACGCATCCCCCTAAAATGAATTTCCAGGATAACACCAGTTTCGAGATATTATTGCCCAAAGTGTGGGACGAAATACATGGGCGTTCTAGTTACTTTTGTGCTTCAATGTATAAAACAGCATTTTGGTAACAAAGTAAGAGTAACAACAGTGCATTTTTATGGCGAGTTTGATGGGGCATATCTCCAAACTGGTGTCATTCTGTAAATTCATTCCAAGTGTATACGCCTGACAAGCTCACCGGCTCCAATTCGTAAATCGCAATATGTGTCGTAAAGTAATAAAATAAGAAGTTAATTAACGATTTCTTGTTAATTAGTTGAGTCTATGTATTAATTGCTCGTGCTACTAATATCCGCCTCATCGATTAACCCAGCTCAATGATAAGAATTATGCTACCTGTCACAGGCTATTTCTAAAAATTCCGTAAGACTTAAAAATGAACACCCTGTATATATATATTTATATATATATATATATATATATATATATATATATATATATATATATATATATATATTGGCACAAATTTGGAGCACAAGACAAACGTCCCTACAAGCAGTGACTAATGACCGGTGATTGGACACCTCCTGGATTCCCATCCGCTGCTATTGTAAGTGCCAGTGCCCTGTCTGCGTCAGAAAACGGCATTGCCTCCAAGTTAAATATGGGAAAGATGGTGAGAAAAGTAGTATGTAAGCATAATAAATAAATATGTTTTTTAAAGAGTGCGTTTCGTTTAGTTGTTAGCCCTTAGCGCACAATAGAATGAAACAAGTTTGGGTGATCTCTGCGACGTGGTGTCCATATTTTACATGAAAGCCTAGGTCTATTCTGTAACACAGACGGGGTGCTGGCCAGTGTGCTGGGAAACTGCTTGGCCACCACGCACAATCTACGCTGTTATACTTTGCCGGTGGCAAATCGTAGCGCAGAAGCACAGGTACAAATGTTTAATCAATGGTACGGCATGCTGTCTACCGTTTGTCATGATGTCAAACTAACAAACACGAACAGCGACAATTGTGTACGTTGCTGATCAATAGTTCATTTCGCGCCGGTTGCTTCACGTATTAAAATAAGTATTTCTTTTTAATCCAAATGATGAAAACTGTGCGCGCACACAGGGCGTGGCATTTAAGACGTTTGAATTTTGCACTATTTGCCGCGCGCTCCGTACGTGACCGGCGTTACCGCGATAAAGAAAATAGTTCCTCAAGGAAGCTACGCAGAAAACTTTCATACTCTTGCAAACCGTAGAAATTGTCAAGAAATACCATTATATTACAAGATTTCTTATAAATATTGCAATTCATGTCTATGAAAGCGTGGATTTGTATGCGCGTTTTTGTGTGAAGGCGCGCTTGCGCTGTTGACTCTTTGGCGCATTCCAGAACTTTGTGCGTGCGGCGTATGTGTGCGGGTTGCGTGATGAGTTTGCTGCGTTTTCTGTGCCCTTTGCCTCGCTGTGACATCTTTGGCATATTCCAACTTGTTGCTCGCTCTTTATGGGCTACACGTTGCCTCGAAGATCACCATGATCGCCTCCGACTCAGCCACATCGAAGGTGAGTGAGTGTTTCGAATTCCACTTGCTCGTTCATTGCGACGCTTTCAGCAAAAGTGCGTACAGAGCCCGTGCGTGTCTTCCACGCGCTTCTGTGCTCGTTTTCATTACTAGTACTATCCTTCCGTTGCGAGAATTGGTTGTGCAGCAATAGATTTGTGATATTGAGCATGAAGTTTTGTCCTGATTTAACTTCACAGCGCGCTTGCGGCGACGTAAAGCAGCTATGTGGAGCCAGCTAAAACAGGGCATGTTGTGCGCGCCACGATTTTTGGTACGGCGTTCCAGCACCGATTGAAATTAGCCTTATTAATGAGTGCTCGTGCTCTGCCGTTTTGGTGGGCAGCTATGTGGAGCCAGCTAAAACAGGGCATGTTGTGCGCGCCACGATGTTTGGTACGGTGTTCGAGCACCGATTGAAATTAGCCTTATTAATGAGCGCTCGTGCTTTGCCGTTTTCGTGGAAACAATGCGACGTGAAATAATCCGAATTGTACTGTAATCAAGTATATTTCGTTCGCGCAACGCCGTCCTTTGACGTGCATCTACGACATGGCGTGTCGGGATAGGAGAAAATATGCGCGGGGTGTTTTGCCGTTCTAATGTATTCTGCTGCGCTGTTCGCTTCAGGATCGAGTGCCCAGACTTCATCTAACGAGAGGGAGCAGCAGTCTTTCATGGTCTCTTACGTGCCGCTTACGGTGTCACACAACCTGAACTCCTTAAGTAGGCAGTTTTTATATGAATATTTTGAAAGTGTGGCCCCTGGTCAAGTCAACGAAATCCGGATCAACTCTCGAAAAAACATCCTGACGGTAGATGCCGTGCATGTCCTCGCCGTGCATGTCCTCGCCGTACTGGAGCAGCTGATCGCTGCTCTTTACATAATTTAATTACCTTGCTTGGCACCTGTGGTGCTCACGCGGGAGAAGCCCATACACAAGCTTCTTCGCGGCGAGTTTTTGTGAACTTTCAATTGTATTCGTGACTCCGTCCATGCTCTATAGAAGTAGATGACACGTTTGAAGGACCTTTTTGGACTTTGTTGATAGCCATGAGGATGCTGAACTTGCCTTTACGGTTGTACATCCTTCTTCTATGTCATCATCACCCCTCATCCAGCCTTTATGTCCCCATTCCCCCCTCCCCCTGTGCAGAGTAGCAGGCTAGAGCATGCTAGCTCAGGCCGACCTCTCTGCCTTCCTTCAAATAAATTATCTATCTTCGAGTGCCCAGAGTCCGCTTACACGCCGTGCGGTAGACACGCGCTGTGGCGCGATAATAATAATAGCAATGGCGTATATGTGATTCTATGTGATAGGTGAGATAAAAAAGGGGTGATGCCAGCGAATGCTGTGAAATCATCAGGTTATGTGTGGTTTGTTTTCCGCCGGTACGCGCGCGGTGAAGCTTTTTTTTAACCATTATATCCCTTCGACGCCATCGAGTACTTCGCGCTAACGCCTTCGCGTAGGCGCTCTATATTCACGGAAAAGGCAGATTCTGTGGAACTCTATGTTCTGCTTTAGTGGGATGAAACATTCAAAATAATGTCATCGTGTGAAGTTTCAGCCTTTGGCCCTTCAGTATTAACTGATTGATTTAACTAAGTTCGAAAATCAGTAAAGGAACAAGATGCTTGGGCATATTTGCCGTGTCGTCCCACTGTGCTTTCAGTGGCATGTAGGCGTTATCCACGAATGTCAAAAAATTAGCAAGGCTTTTTATGAGATAGAAGTAGACAGCTATGTCACTAAGTTATTTTTGCTTTGAAGTCGCACACTAAAGAGGAGAGAGATTTAAAGGGGAGCATATCCTTGTGATCTAAATGACGCTTTGCCATAAGCTTGGAACAATGGTTTGTTGGTGGAGCAGTTCTGTGGAATACTTAGAGAGTAAGCAAACTGCAGTAGCAGCAGTTAGACGGGGAGTAAAAAATGCAGCACTGGTTTTATATGTCGAGCTACCTTTAAGATGTGGCCGCAACAGTTCAGTAGATGAGCAAAAATAATTTTAAAATTTAGGAGAGACATTAAAAATAAATTATTTGCTCACCTCACACCGCCAGTGGCAAGAGCAGCCATGCTTTAATGTTTTCAATCAATCATTTATATCCATCCATTTATGTCGGCCTAATCGTCCGTGTAGATGTTTTGATTGTTGCTTTTGAGTTATCGTGGCGTCATATTTTAATACTGACATCTGTTTTCAGAATCAAAATGAGCCTGGAGACGCCACAGCCGGAATGCGAAAGGTGAATTCTTTGGCCATTCATCGTCTAGCATCACCATGATCAAATGCACTGTTGCCAGGAGAATGTATTGCCGGGAGGTATTCTCCTTAAGATTTAGTAAAAATGGTAGCATTCAGTGTCTGCTTTGCGATTTTGCATAGCCTTTGATTTGCGAGTCAATTCATTTATTTGATGAGGTGGGCAGTTGGCACACCCTGCCTTTGTGTTTTATGTACACATTCAGCTGAGTAGGTCTCGGACACAGCAAGCGAATCTGATGTGTAGTGGTAATCGCATTAACGTCAACAGTTATCTTCCTGTTTGAGCTGCTACTGCTGCTTGCCAACACAAGCAGCAGTCGCCCAAGATGGCGTGAAAGAGGTTCATTGAAGAGTGGCACAAACTCTGAGTCACATACCTAGAGGTCCAAGCAGGTCCATTAGATGGCTATTAACCCACTTCCCTCAACATAGCAGCCCTACCTATTAGGCCATTGACCACCAAGTGACACAAATTGGCTGGAAAATAGTTAGACACAGACACCCAAAAGTATATGAAGTATCCTAAAAATGCTACTTGCAATAAAGTTTTTGATGCTTTGGTTTACTCACTATTTTATTTTGTACTGGGTGAACCCTTGTTTTTCTGAAGCACATGGCATCCTAACAGCATAACAAGCTATGACATTAGTTTTAGTTGTTTTTATTAGTGACATTAGTTGACAATTTAGGTCTAGAGCAGACAGTATTTCTGTGATTTATTCGGAGTGTAACTGTTGTGTAAATGTGCTTAAAATCCTTAAACTACCTCACTAATATTTACCTAAACGTGCCGTTTCACATAGGTTGGAGAAGTGCTCATTCAAATGATCCTGGCACAGCTTGCCATGGTGGACCAGGCAAGTTTGCAAGGGCCTTGATTCACCATGTGGTCACAGAGAAGAACCTCACTGGGCCACTCACTTCTCGGAAACAACACCACCAATAGGCAAAAAGAGGCTCTTGGCCTTATCAGGGTCAACGCTGTTATAGGCAAGTACCGTACTTCCTTTTTCCCATTGCATTTTTGCATTCACATTTTGTACTTGGAATTACCAGCTTGCTATTAGCACAACAAATGACTTTCAAGTAGCCTGTGTCTGCAACTACGTGCTGCAATAGCCTACTATTTGGAATGAATGTTCATTTGATCTCAAGTCTCTAATGCCTCCATACTAAATTGATAAATTTTAAAAGCAGCCTTAACTGCCAGAAGTGATTGGTGGCTCCAACTGACAAAGTTAGGTGATTTGCGCATTAGTTGCACTACTTGACTGTCATTGCAATGAATAGTTGCAATGAAGCAACTACCAATCTGTAGTACCAATCTATGAAGCTTGCTACCAATCTGGTGCTATAGCGGGTGTGCTTAAGTAGCCTGAAAGTGTTGTTATAATATAGGAATTGTGGAGAAGCTATGCTCAAGTGCAGTTACTGCTCAACTCGAGGGACAGCACTTCCACAAAATTTCAGCAATCAAAATGGCCCTCCAGATTCTGTAACGCAAATCATAGTGGTTTCACCTATTTCAACAGACCACATTGAATTAAAGTTGCTCCTGTCTTGAACGAGGTCCAAATGGGTGCAGACAGTAGCCTTTCAACAGAGGGAGCTTAAGTTACGGGGCATAATTGTTTGGTTGTTTCGATCAAAGCAACAATAGGAACAGTTGCCAACTTCGTTGTCAACATTGCTATGTTTAGCAATGTCCATTCATTCAAGGCACTCAACCTATTAAGATCCAATTTATCACATTGTATTCTAGGATGTGGAAAAAACAAAGGTATTTATTTGACTTTTCCTCACGTTCCCATAAAATGATCAGTACTCAATAGGCCCTTGGCAGCTACTATATAAAGCTTCTTACAGAACATGAGGCATGTCCACAGCTCCCACTTTGAAATTGTTGGAAATGTCTCCTGCATTCTTACTTCAAGGACGCACTTGCTGTTTTCAGCGTTATTATAAACCAGTGCTCAAGTACTATGGGTTTAGATTTATCAAAGATTGAATGAGCTTTGTAGGTGTTCATGTTTAACCCTTTGAGGATCACATATTTTCTGGAAATACGTCCCCTAATTTAAGCGTTACATTTTTATTCTGGATTGTTCTTCAGAGTGACCTTTCGAGAAAAAAATGGGTAAATAATTTTTTAGGTCACAAAGTGACAAAGGTTTCTGAGTGTCCGCTGTTTTACACCATGTTTATTGTAGCATGCAGGGCAAACTAGCATAATCACATTTTTTAAATGTAATGACACTCACAAAACATTAAACTAGGTGAATACTCCCAAACTACTGCAGTGATGGGCACCATAGAGTAAAGAGAAAGATCAGTTTTGGAAGAAGCCAAGGGGCAACAGCACAATCAGGATTTTTGTAGAAGCCGCAGGAGGTTACAGAATCTGTAATGTGATGCTTGGGGACACTTCATTCTTAAAAGGTATGCTTATTTATATGTTCTTTCGCCGCCTCATATTTATGGTCATGACCACACGATTTGTTTCCGCCACTCTACATGCATGGCAGTGACCCTCAAAGGATTAGCAGAGCCAGTCCACTTGCATATTTCTCTTGTAAGACTGAGCATGACTTCGTATTTCTTCTTCGCATTTATATGTGTTAGTGTAACCAGGTTGGCGTGCAACTGCAGTAAATCCTCGTTATAAGCAGTATTTTGTTTTACGTAGAGAGGCATAAGAATGGCCATCACGATGCGAGAAGTGCACTTCAGTAGCATATGAGCTCGTAAAACAAATTCAGATATACCATACTCAATTCTGGCCGCGTAACCCTATTTGGAGCAACTCCTGCAAGGAAAAGTGCAATAAAGTGCTGCACATTTTGATTATGATTGTTGAGAGAACTAATTTTAGTGGCCAGTAGTCTACCTTTAAGTTTTTTCACCAACAGTATGAAGTCTTTTTTCCACCATTTTGTTCCTAAGCAAGCAACGTTCACATTTTTCAGACCAAGGATATTCATGAAGTTATTCTGCCACAGTGGGCTTTTCGTGTTTGCCTTCTACATATTGTACTAAGTGGAGTCCTCCGGCACGACTCCAATTTGAAAGCTGGTCATTCTCTAGAATTGAACTCGTGAAAACTTTGAATAAACAAAACAAATGAAACAGTTTCATTATAACAGGGCGTATTGTACGTCGCACTTTTGCATGTGGAACATTGATCTTAATCCTCATGCTGTTTTCCTTTTTTTACAGGCTTTACCTGTCACAAGTTTCCTGGGACAAACATGGCCTACATTAAGAACACTCTGGCCTCACTTCTCGCAAGGGACCTGAAGTGTCCAGAAGAGCTCAAGTCTGTGGACAGTTCAAGTGTTGTGCACTTGCAGCCCTCAACATTTTTTTTATTATTATGATGTTTCTAGTCACCTGAAAAGCCCAGGTTGGATGGTTCAGACACAAGTACTGTGTTGTGATTAATAATTAATTGCACAAGTGTTGCGCTTTGTATTTTAGTACATTTTTACGTAAATTTTTAATATATTTCTACAAAAGATAGTGTTTCTTGATTATTTTATTTCATAGGTATCTCGGGTCATTTCATGCCAAGACTGTTTCATGACGGCACACCATTTCAAGTTTGTTTGCTAAAGTAAAAGTAGGCACAGTGAGAAATTTTACAGAAAATTAGGTTTCATACGTACACCCGAAAGTGGAATCTGTGCTATTTATTGTCAGTGGTTCTCTTTAAGAAAAACTACGCATTAACATATGTTTGTAGTAATGGTTTATTTTGCTATTTCAAAACAGTAAGAATTAAGTGGCAAAAGTTTGCTTAAATTCAGAGTGCAACAACAGTTCTCGGGCGAGGCCGCGATGTGCTTTCTTTCATGTACGCATGAAATCTGATTTCTTCCAAATTCTTTCATTCTAACTTGTTTTGCGGCACTCAAAAATTAAAAAAAATTTCCTCATGCCAGTTCCATTTAAGTCTTCCAGCAGGTAACTAATGGCCACTGTCTATCAGATAAAAATCTTAAGTAGTCAAAGTGAATAAATCGCTTGGTATGTAATGACCTGCCCAGGAACCTAGTAATCATGGCAGAAAATGCAACTGGATCGTGCAACAAGCAATGCAGCCCAATAAACTGCTGTCATGGCACAACTTATTGTAATTACCATGTCGTTTCAGAGGTAGATAACGTTTAGTAAAATGGGCACACACCATTTAACCAATAAATAAGAGTCTCAGTGGGCTCATGCAAATTGTGCCATGATTATTAAGTTACTGGCTACCAAAGAGAAAGCAAGTACATTTTAAATGTTATTTATTGTAATGCTTGTATAATATTTTCTATTTATTTCAATTTTGAGAAATGTTTTACTTTAGGGCCACACTAACTTTACATCTCTCAGTATTCAATTTCGTTATTGTATCAAGCTGCTGGCAGTTTGTAGATTGCGTTAGGAATTTTTTGATCTCCCGGCACACATGGCTGTACTGTTAACAAACGTTTGGCTTCAATAAACAATTCATCTAGAAAAAAATGCTTTTTGTCCACATCAATTTTGAGCTGTTGATTTCGTGAAGGAGTATTGATTTTGTGTGTTAAGCCAATGCAAAAACTGGCATAATGGTTCTGCTAGCAGCTCTATAATATGTTTTATTACAGGCTATATCTAAAAGTGGTTTTGATCCCTGGGTGACCCAGGTCTGCAATACAGAAATGCCTGCATTTTAGTTTGCCCCAGTCCTCTAGTATGCAGGGACCACATCAGTATGGCATCAATGGTAATGCTATGAGACTCAACGTAGCTCAGCAGTATTTAAAGACAAGTCTAGTGCAGTTTTCAACACTACTCACCAAACAGCATATTTCAGTGGGCTCTCAAGTGATTTCAATTGTGACGTTCAACACTGCTCCAATAATATTTAAATGGTGTTGCACTATTGACTAACATAGCACGTTGGCTTGTTGGTATAATATAATGGAGGCAAAAGGCCTAGTGCATCAGAAACAGGACACAAGAGGAAGAACACAGAGAACACACACGTTTGGCGCCTAACGTGTGTGTTGTCTGTGTTCTTCCTCTTCTGTCCTGTTTCTGATACATAGCACCATTTGACTCCATCAAGCAATATTGACGTTTAACGCTCATCCAAGAATACTTCAATGGGGTTTCAATATTGATGTTCAACAATGCTTCAATAATATCTCAATGGGGCTTCAATGTTCAATAATGCTCCAATAATATTTCAATGGGGTTTTAATATTGACATTCAACACAGTTCCAACGTTATGTCAATGGGGTTTCAATATTGGCATTCAACACATTTCAACAATGTCTCAATAGGTTTTCAATATTGACATTCAGCACATCTTCAACAGTTCTTCAATGGGCTTTCAATATTGGAATTCAACATGGTTTCAACAATCCATCAATGACTTCTCAAATTGAAATGACCCCATGATGTTTCAACAAAATGTCGCGGGCCAATTTTCAACACCTGTCAACAATTTCCTCAATAATGTTTCAACAAAGCCTCAATGTGCTTTCAATGCTATTTGTTGACATTGACCAACGACTTTTCAACAACTTTTTAACAATTTTTTGTAAGGGTATCTCTTCTATAAATTGTTAAATTAATAAACGATGATAACAATTGCAGCAGTTATACGTTTCAGCTACGTGGCAGTTCGCACAGAAACGCGTGGCACTCAACTGAAATACAAACAATGAATAAGCTACAAATACGTTAGGCACATCACATTCCCCACATTCACATGTATGCATTGTAGACAACTGTCTTAGTGTTCACAGGCATTTCACGAACGCTTTGTGGAAAGTGGCAAATTTTCTTTCCTCTTGTGACTACTCTGGCAGAGAAAAGGTATTGTAACAGAAATCAGACCTTACTCTCCCGAGATCTGGTAGGGACCCCAGGCAAAAGGCGATGCAGTAAGTATATCCTGACTGGATCCGGTGCCCCTCAGTACATGACATATGACCGCTGAGAAACAGGAGTAACCAAAATGCATGAGTACAGTAATCTGTACCACGAACGCACCGGCGCGACGCAGTTCGATATTCTAGAACAGCATTTAAATCATGTACTCATTTAATCGTGACATGGTACCTAGATTTAAGTGCACGTTATACAGAGTCGCAGGTGGTAGAAGTTATCCAGAGTCCCCCACTACGGTATGCCTCCAAATCATGTCAAAGTTTTGGCACGCACAACTACAAAATTTATCACGTGGTTCCTGAATAAAGTGATTGTTTAAAAAAAACTTCTTTTTGCATGCCCTAATGAGGCAAAACAGCATACATATCGCTGAAGAGTACTGATTCGGTGGTTTGGCCGCGCTTATTCCGCAAAATTACTCAATAGAAATTGAGTTTTTTATCAACATGCACTAATAAGTCAGTTGATTTCCGGTTAGATGCCTACATAACTATGCTCTGAGGCAGTACTAGCATGTATTTTTTTCAATGAAAAGTGAGGTTCAACTCTTGATACCCGATTAGGCGATATTGCTTTACAGTTTACCTTTTGTGCAACACAAATGGAAAAGGCGCGCTGGAGGATTAAGCTCAATCTCTGATCAAGGCGTCTTCATTTAGCGGTGCACTCGATATAAGTTCTTTTGAAATGGGTTGTCATAAACGTCTGATGGAATACCCGACATTTGAGCGTGCTTTGGGGTTTTGTAAGCACTTTATATTATTACATTTCGGCACGGTGTCTTGTGTGTCTGGTGTCTGACGTTGAAAATGTGTTTGGAGGTACATTTTGTGAAAAGGATATTTTTTTCATAACCACTGTTGCTCTCGAAATTCCGGTTGAAGCGGAACACCCTTGGCGAAGTTTGCATTGATCTTCGGTTTTTCAAAAATACTTGAAAACTTCGAATTCTTAACAGCGTGTACACATTGTAGTTTAATAAGCAGCTTCTAAAAGACCACTACGTAAATTTCATCCACTGCCTAAAGTGATGTGCTTCTCCAAAGAAGAATTCTTTTTTGTCGGTCGCACTACATGAATTTGTGCGAACGTTCTTGTAGATAGTGTACATGCGTATAAAACTAACATTCTTATTACGCACTTTGCCGCAATTGAAATTTTGCTTTGGTGGCTAGTGACGCAAGATACCTTTTTCAACTTAGTTTCCAAATACAATATCGAAAGGGCAGTCCCGTGTCTTTCTGTAAAGCAAAACGGCGCTCGAAGATTGAGTTCACTTTGCAGGGATGTAAAATGTGAGAAGTTAAGCGCATCGGGACAGCGCCTCAGCCACCAGGGGTCATGATACGTGACACTCGCAGATGTAGATCCTTAGATATTGTGGGACATAGATATAGGGCGCACTGCGTGAATTGACGACGACGGCGTGCCTTCGTTGATGTGGGATAGCTACCATCTTTTCGAGTAATTACTACGCTTGAAAATATAACTAGTAAATAGTTTCCCGCCTACTTTGCTTCCACATAACATTTGTTGACTGCAACAAGACCAGCGAAGACAATGATTTTGCGCAGTGAAGGCTGCGCCATGTTGTTTGTCCGCATTGATATACTATAAAGTGTAGACAGTTGAGTAAGTAAGTGCGTATCATTGAAAATGCGAAGACCCCGATTTCAGCTTGTGGATTACCTCTAAGCTTTATTGACCGAGCAAATGTTTATGCCTGACCTGCAGCCACCATAAAGCAAGTGCTTGTGCTGAAAAATTTATTTTACCACGTGTCCGAATCACAGAAGCGGTGTACCCAAGAGCCATTGGCTGAGAGACGCTTACATACTCTTTTGTCAAATGTACAATACATGAGAGAAACCCTCATAAACTGATCTTTAACAGTCAATAGATTGACTTTCATCTTCTTGCAGACTGTTTTCTGTTCATAGGCTTGTCTTTTTGGCTATATAAAGTCTGCTGCAGTTTATACGAGAAGATCATTAGTACGTCGAATTCCTTTGATATACCCTTATCAATAGACTTCCTTATGGCTCGCTGCAGAAGTTCTACGGAGACATATTGCCAAAAATTGTTGTGGCTTCAATCTTTGACGTATTCATAGGCAACGTGCTGACTTTACAGCAAATTGTTTCTTGAGTTTTTGTAGGTAATGAAAAACTTCTATCGAAATTCCTGAAATAGAGCAAAGAGTGCGCGTGGCCCATAAGCCCTCATCAGAGTGAAAGATCTGAGCATCTGACGTTGTAGCTCGGGAGAGAGTCGAAGCCAGTAAGACCGACGTGGAATGAAAGTCTCTACCAACTCTAATGAGCGCAAAGCACTGTTATTTTATTATTTGTGGTCGTCTTTTATATCACGTGTTTTACTTTTCCTGCACTGATTAGCTGAGACAGTGAATTTATTTGACTTATCTGAAAATGCAACACATCAAAAACAAACAACGTAATTTCGCTCTTCCGTTGCATCGGTGGCTTTCGCGAACGCATGATAAGAAGAAACCTAACAAATGTAAGAATTTCTGGGCGAATCTATTAAACTATACGGGGTTAGCCATCCAGAACAACTTTAAGTTGAATACAAGAGTAACTAAGGACTAGGTCAAGTCAGACTGTTTAAATAACGTCTCACTCCTTGGTACAAGGTCGCGGGTGCGAATCTTAAATACCCACCGCCGTGGCTTAGTGGCTATGGTGTTGCCCTGCTAGGCACGAGGTCGCGGGATCAAATCCCGGCTGCGGCGGCCAGATTTCGATGGGCCCAAAATCCAAAAACGCCCGTGTCCCGTAAATTGGGGGGACGCTAAATATCCTCTGGTGGTCAAAATTTATCCGGGGTCCCCAACTACGCCGTGCCTAATAATCAAATCATGGTTTTGAAGCGTAAAACCTCAGAATGCAATTCAATTCAATTCTTAACTCTCTTTGGCGCCATCCTGTGGGATTGAAATGCAAATAAAAAGCACTGTATGGCGATATTTGGTGCGTGTTGCAGAACCCCTTACGCTTAATATCATCCCGTGCGCTGAAGTGTGGTTTTCGGATGCTAAAAGAATTCATCAGTGAAATGAATTAGTCCATCAAAACTATTGCATTCACGAAGCATTGGAATTTAAGCTAAAATGGTGCATAGATACCATTGCTTTAATGTAATAACACTGACAGCTGCTGTTGCAACCAACGAATCAAATTTTACTAATACCTTATGTCCCGCCATTCTAGCCCTCACATTTTCGCATTAATGTTTCACGTGATATATCCGATGTCACACACACACAACACACACAACAACTCAATAAAATGCTCATGATCTCCCACGCATTGTTACCTGGCATCGCGCCTTGCTAACACATGTCGCACTCAGCCAGCTACAGAAATTAGCGATGCTCTGAAAATGCCGAGGAAAGGTTCCGCATACGTGAGTAGCGTTCCTGTGGCGAGTGCGTGAGCGTTGTATGCCGAGGAAGTTTCGTATCTTTTCACCCGACGTCTTTTCTTTTCCCAATAACGGTGCTCCCCGATTTCAGCTACCGTATAACTCTTCGCTAGGGCTTGTTATTTTGTTTGTTTATTTCCCGTCGTTGTGTATGTACTGCCGGCAGCGCAATAAACGCGTCAGTTGGTGGTCAGCTCTGCGCCATTGTCATATCGCTGGTCTTGTTCACCGCGATGTGTTTTTTATGATAATCACTCACCATCACACTTATCTTTGTATTCTACGTTAGGAAGGAATGTTGATCAGACACCCACACACATATTCACGGTCACAGAGTCTCAAAATGCGCTATGCCTTTTTGGTTATGCAGTCCCAAGACCGAGTAATAAAAATTATTGAATGATTGATTTGGTTAAGCCTGCCAAACAGCAAGAAGCCAGATGAATCAGCTAAAGAGAGGCGCTACAATTTTAGAAACAGCCATGTACTACAATGAAACAAAAAAACTGACAATGAAACAAAAAAATGCATACAGACGAATAAGTCAATTTTTGCTCAAATGAAGATTTTACTATGAAAGGGATAAAATTTGCTGTAAGCTCTGCATTCAGGAAAATAAATGTTGAAGAAGAGACAGCTTTGAAGCAGGTCAGAACCTAACCCACAACCTCTGCATGACATTTGTGATGCTCCGGCAATTGAGCTACAGGTTCAGCTGTGCACCACATCCGCAATCTTGTCTACTTTCGTATGTGCGCCACTCTTTGCCATAAACGAGTTCGCCAACGCCACTCAGGGCTACGGCTACGGATGTGAATCGTCATTTCAACCGCGGGCACGCGATTGACCTACAGTCGATGCGTCCTGGGAAGGTTGCGCGAGTGGTATACATCCTATGGCAGAGATTGCTAAAGGCGCCTTCTTACAAAACCTTTTATGCTACATTCGTGATTTCGCGATTCCTTTTTGTTACAATGTTCCCGCTGCACTTGTATGCGGTGCTGGCGAGTGCTGTTTTGGCTGCGAACAGGGGTCATCATTTGTATTTTAACTAGAGGTTGGCGAACATTTAAGTTTTCGAATACGAGTCGAATAGAAAGAGTAAGTATCGAATATCGAATAGTCTGACGCAGGTATAGTATACGCTGCTCGCATATTTAGTTCCGCATAATTAGGTACCACGCTTGTCCCGACTAGTGCAAGAAAGACAGCTATCAAGGACTAATAGGATCAGTTCTAAGCTCAAAATCACTAATTGTCTTTAAAAACCTGCCTAAATAAGCTCTCAATACCTTTAAGCCTAGTTAAAAACAAACGTTCGGAGAATTATTGGCCGCTGCTGTGTCCTTTTAAAAGGGTTAAGAAATCTCGAGTTCTGGAGTTGTGCAAAACGAAAAAAGCTGCTGAAAGAATTGTACGCCGTGGGCACATGTAAAAAGACCCTTTGCAAGAAAAAAGCTCACTGGTTGTAAAACTACCACACGACTACAAACTGACAAACTACAAGCAAAATTACGGGTTATCATGTAGACTTCCACAGCCAACCGCAAAACAAAGGTTGAAGTTCCCGCTTTATTTCGAAAACGTCTATCCTTAGCAGGCGGAGAAACGTTAGAAAACCTTCAGAGTCGGCTTTTTGGAAATATTTGGCTATTTTGAAATATTTGAAAGTACCCAATAGTTTATTTTAGAATACAAATACAATTAGTGAGTGTGTAATTTCCAATTTGTGATCGAAAGTTCAAATATTCGCCAACCTCTAACTTTAACATGAACATTTGAGTTTTTCTAACTACTGAGGAACATTTGATATTTCCACCAACTTATGTTGTGTAACTTTAAACCTGTGGTAACTGTAAATACGTAGATTTCGCCATTCCTTGATGAAAAATTTATAATTGTTTGGAGCACATCTACGAATTATGAAAAGCGCCGTCTAACAAGCAGCAACACCTCCTTAAATACACATAATTACAAGGAGAAAAAAATATTTACGGTATGGACGTCAAAGGCAAATAATAAATTCATCCAGCCGACCACGTTCGCAGCTTCCTTCAATGCGTCGATGCTCCAGTGTCCGGTATCATTGAGCAAAACTGGAATTTCCGGCACAACGCGTCATAAATGTATGCTTAGCCTAGCTATGCCCCTTCGGTTCTTTCTTTTTTCTTTTCTTTTTTTGTACACATATGCTTCATGTCAATTATTTTTTCATCATATTCAGCGTTCACACTATGACCGTTGATTACAATGACTCCACGCAGCACTTTCCGATATTGCCAGATTGTTTTCACCGCGGTCCTTATTCGAGATCACGCAGCCGGAGGCCATTAACGTGTCGGCTTTAGCGGCGCGCCGCATTCTTTAGCGCTCATAGGAATAACGGGGCTTTTGCCATGCTTGGACAACAACAACAACAACAACAACAACAACAGAACGTATGCAACCGAGAGAACACGCGAAGACTGACCTGAACGCTGTTGACTGCTACATGAACGGTAAACAACAAGAACTTTTTCGTTTATTCATTCATTTTGGACATGTTTAGGTTTAGGATAATTTCTAATAAAAATGTTCATGCTTTAGAAACGGAATTTTGTGTATTTTTTCCTTGAATTGTACCCACTGCTGTATTGCCCTAATGAGCGAAGCTTGCACAAGAAATATAAATATATAAATAAGTAAATAAATAGATAAATAAATAAATGCACAAGGTTAGATCACCTCAAGGTTCCCTCGTTCCTGAATGCATCCCCAGTACCCAGTATAATCCCGACACAGATTTAAACGAACACACAAGGATAGCTCGGCAACCTGTTTATTCTTACTCCCATTTATTCGCAAGTTTTATAAAAAAAAGAAATTCATAAAAGCTGTACACTGACTCGTGACGGTCAATAAACTTACACTGGCCTGCTTTCCCTGTCTCCGTGGGTGCACTTTTAAGCAGCTGATTGTGTGAATCACTCGCTGGTACTTTTAAAAAGTTTGCAAAATGAAAGTTTTTATTTTGTTTATGTTCTTGCGCGTTCAAAGACTTAAAAGATAGAAAATCAAGCGAGCTGGCTGCCAACCTTGCAGGTCGCGAAGCGTCAACGCAAGCAAGCTGGCGAAGTGTTATAGAACAAGGCAGTCTCCTAACTTGTAACAGATAGCCGCACATTTTTCTTCAACATGTACGCTCCTATCACCTACAAGCAAATGACTTCGGGATTAATAGAGATCTCAGTTAGATTGAAATGAACGTGATTGAATGAATATGCGCATCGCTCATTCAAATATCTGCCTTGCTGAAGTTTAGAGTGGTCACTGTTTCACAACAACAATGAATCGTCCTTAAAGGGGTTCTTATAAGCCTCTTTTAAATAATTCCACCTTTTCTTACCTCCTGTAACACAGCGTAAGCATCTAAGATGACTTATCGCTGATGCGGTGCCAATTGTCCTATCTTCTCCGAAAATTTGCAAATAATAAAGAAACAGCTTCGTATGCCAACAAGTAATTGCACATGTTTGTGTGCCCTACGCACCATGCTTACAGAGTCATCATTACCTCTATAATAAATTCGCGTATTTCTGCAGTCACAGTCAAGTAAAGTTTTAGGGGTGAGGCGATCCATCCATTGTAGAGCTGCGGCGCTCACGGAAGACGAAGAACACAAGCAAGGGAAACACACTAGCCAATAATTCAGCTATAAGGCTACAGATACAGCGATTGCCTCTTATGGGCGCGTGAACATCTGAGTGAACTAACAAAAGACCGTGTAGTTCATAGGCTGCGCTATTTCATAAGTGAGTTATCCGTGGCATAACAGAGCATCAAACAAAGCTCTGCAGTAGCTAACCGCAACAAATCCTTCACATGCGAATGGAGAACTATACAAACAAAATGTATCGATTATTAGTATCAACAACATTTTCCGCAGAAATAATTCCTAATGCAAAAATAGTAATCAGATGCAGCCCGACAAGGTTCCAGGGTTGGCAAACTTGCATTCGGACACTAATATTCTCAAGACAAAGTACATCGTGTTGTATTTACAATGGCAATTTTTGGTACATCACTATGTACGCGTGCGCGTGCGTTTGTGTGTGTGTGTGTGTGTGTGTGTGTGTGTGTGTGTGTGCGTGTGCGTGTGCGTGTGCGTGTGCGTGTGTGTGTGTGTGTGTGTGTGTGTTAAATGTTGAAAGGGGAAACCTCGGCTTTTGAACCATGTACTGGGATAGGCGGCTCTATTGAAGCCCCTAGCCCCTACGTAATACTTTTTCATGCGTTCATAAACAACACACAAAACAAATGGTCTACCTCTGCTTTCTTGCAAGGAAAAATGAAGGTAGGAACATTGCAAAAACATATCAACATATTGTAGAAAAGTTTCACGCCCCTTTTTCCGCAGTTCGTAAAGCTTGCAACTTGTTCGTGCAAAGACCTAATACTTACAAACAGACAAAAACACGCTATAATAACCAACCGTTGAACGACTTGGGTTTCTTTGACAGGTAGATATGATGTTTTGCTATGAGTAGATATCAGTTGCTACGTTGATGAGTTTATTATGATGAGTACGAAGCTCCGGCAAGACAAATCTCGGTAATGCGAATATAATCGCTAAAACCCGAATTTATTCCGTTAAGAAAGGAATAAAAAGAAAGGAATGAAGCAAGGATGAGACAATACGTTTTATTGCTCTATTTCCTCCCTGTAACCTAACTTAGCAAAGTGCCGCTTACCCACAGGCGTCAAAACAAAAGGATGTATTGCTGTTTGGTCTACTGGGGAAGAAATCTTTTCCGCGTTACCGCTTCGAGGCTAATGTCGCTCCTTATAAGTGAGTACTCTGGGATCTCCTTTTTAGGGGCGAAGCTCCTTATAGCGGCACCCGTTCGTCCCCGTCGTCGTAGTAGTAGTGTGTAACCAGTCTGAGAAAAATTAGAAAAAAAATTCCGAAGTTGTGTCCGTAGTGCGGAATCGAACCAGGGACCCCTCGCTTCCGAGCGCGCGGCGTTAGCCCACTACGCCAGGGAAGCGGACAAGGACACACGCACCACGATGGCAATAAATACCCAACATTAACGAAAGGCCGCGTTTCTAGCGCGTTTCTAACGCGTTTGTGCTAGCTTGTTACGGCCCGTGTAAGAAGCTGGTGTAAGACGCTGTAGCCTCTCCGCCTTACCTTCAACGCGTTTCGAACGCGCTGCCCAAAGCGGTGGCAAGTCAAGTTCAAGTTGAGGAGCGTTTATGAATACGGGAGGTATACTCTCTCAGCAGTCATGTGATGGCGTCGGCAAACGCGGTGCACGTTCCGGCATGTGTAAATGGCTGCGTAAGACGCTGTGGCCGCTCCCCCTTACTAGAGAGTACTGCACGTTTCTAACGCGTTTGTGCTAGCGTCCCCTTAAGCGGGAGATCCGATGATTCCCTCCGGAGCTTCGCCCACTCATCATCATTCACCCCGTGGATATGCTGTGATTTTTTTTCTTGTCGAAAGTAGTTTTTTCGCATTTTTGTAGTGGTATGAAGTGCCTGTGGAGATTTTGAAGTCTTCAGGGCAGAATGCGTTGAAGCTAAAGCTTCTTTGGTTGTTTTACATAGAATAAATATGTCTCACTGCATCCTCTCTTTGCAGACTAAGCTTAACTTATTACACTTGGAAATACCTTACTCGCTGAAATTCTGGTTCCCCTTGGCATCCTTAAGTTGCTCAATTTTTATCGATGCACTCATTCAGTGTTCTTGGCTCCCCTGCTCTACACAGAAGGGTGTAAGGAACGTGGTATCATCACGGAGACAGCAGTGTCGTATTGAGCAAGCGTCGGGAAGGTTTTCTTTTTCTCTTTTCTTTTTCTTTTTTCTTTGCATGATAACTTTTTCAGAAGTAACAAAAATGGGTTTCTGTATTGTTCTGTACCTGTGAACAGACTGGCTAAATTTAGAATCGAATTTGCTGTGGGAGAGCGCCCTCACATTCTTCGGAACAAGCTACAGCTAGCTTGTAAGCGTTGTAGAGAAACCAACTAACGCTTTAATCTGGTGGCTTCTGTACGAAGGTAAACATATGTATTTTCGCCTTACCAATGTACTCCGAAACGAAACAGGCGAGATAATAATTGGCTAACGCTGTTGAACTCACTATAACCTATTTAAGTTTGTGCACACAAGAATAATTATCTTTCATTGGTAGCGTTGAAACGCAGCTGCGCAGAGGTCTATCTATGATATTCATCATGCTCAACTTTATACTTGCGATATGAAGACAAATATTAAACAACAGTACGTTGCCGTCACAAGCGATGAAACAGATAACTCGACACACAGCAGTACCTTAGTCACTACCTCGTTGCGTTGCTAAGCTCGTGTACACAGGTTTGATCTTGAATAAACCCACATAAACCCCTGTCATATATATGGAGGACGGTGCGCGGTCTTCGAACATCGCCGCAACAACGCCACCCCTTCAAATGCCTGGCTCTCTACCAAGGTCGGCGAGAGATCGACGTAGCGGAGGACTTCTGTTTCAGGGTTGCCGGCCAACCATCCTCATTCACCGCACCTGATCCCTATGACGTTCCCATCTCGAAGGATTCTCGTATGGACAATCTGTTCTCCATCGAGGAGTTGCAAGCAGCATTGGCAGCGTGCAGACGTTCCTCATCGCCCGGACCTGACGGGGTGACGTACGCAGCTCTTGCCAACCTCGGTCAAACAGCCCGGCATGCTCTTCTGGACGTCTACAATAATTCGTGGCGTGAAGGAGTGGTTCCTGCTGCATGGAAGTCCAGCCGCCTTGTGCCTCTGCTAAAACCAGGCAAATCACCTCTAGACGTGGCGTCTTATCGTCCCATTGCTCTGGCCAGTTGTCTAGGAAAGGTGATGGAGAGGATGGTGCTGACACGTCTGGAGTGGTACCTAGAGCGGTACGAGATATACCCCGACGCTATGGCAGGCTTCCGACGTGGACGTTCTTCTATAGACAACGTCATAGATCTTGTCTCGTCGGTTCAGCACGAAAAAACCCTAAAGAGACTGTCAGCGGCGATGTTCCTGGACGTCAAAGGCGCTTATGACAACATAACTCATCGAGCCATCCTGGACGCTTTGGGCGATGTCGGCCTAGGTGGCCTTGTTTTTCGATGGATACACAGCTATTTAAAGGACAGGTCGTTCTTTGTGCAAACAGAGGACGGTGTGACATCGCAGCACAACACCTACCGTGGCGTACCGCAAGGTGGAGTCTTGAGCCCCACTCTATTTAATCTAGTGCTCATCGACCTGGTTCATTCCCTTCCGCAATCCGTCCATGTGTCGATCTATGCGGACGATATATGCATTTGGTCATCAGGGGTTACGCGTCCCCAGGTGCGCGCCAGACTCCAAAAAGCGGCCACAATTACATCAGGTTATCTTCGAGTACGAGGTCTGGAGGTGTCATCAGAGAAGTGCTCTATGGTCGCTTTCACGCGCAAAGCAATGAGACCGTATGTTGTCAAAATTAATGGACAGCCAATCATCTACGAGAAGACGCACCGTTTTCTAGGAGTGACAATCGATCGAGACCTCTCCTGGAGTCCTCATATCTGCTACCTAAAAAAGAAGCTGGCCATGGTAACCCATATTCTCAGTTTTCTCGCGGGAAAGTCATGGGGTGCATCTGTGAGGGCGATGCTCCAGCTCTATAACGCACTTTTCTTGGGTCTGCTACGCTAAAGCTTACCTGTACTAAGTGGGACCGGTAAGACCAACCTCCGTGCCCTCCAGTCTGTGCAAGCTCAAGCTCTGAGAATATGCCTTGGTCTTCCCAGGTGTGCATCAACGGCAGCAACAATAGCCATCGCGCATGATCACCCCATCAATGCGTACATTCAAGTAGACGCTTTAAGGATGCACATCAGGCACTTCGCCCGACTTCCATCGCATCATCTCGCCTCCCTTCCTGCCACTCGACCTCGTTCAGCGTTTAGCAGGACTATTGCCGCCAGCCATGGAACTTTACCATCGAACTTCACGCCTGCAGCACGCCTACCTCTGTGGTGCCTGCATCCAATCCAAGCCCTTCTTGTAATTCCCGGTATCAAAAAGAAAACCGAGATGTCGTCATTCGCCCTCAAACAAACCGTGCTTTCATTCATGCATGAAAAGCACAGATCGCACCCACGTTTACACGGACGGTTCTGTCTCCTCCAAAAGTTCAGCCGGAGCAGTGGTAATTCCCGTGAAATCTGTCACCATCCAATTCAAGACGTCTCACATTACATCATCGACGGCTGCAGAACTCGCAGCTATCCGTGCTGCTCTGGAATTTATTGGTCCCAAATCACCACAGTCATGGTCCATCTTTTGTGACTCGAAGGCAGCTCTCCAGTGCCTGCTGTCCCCTTTCAACCACGGACCTAACGCACAATTAGTCGCAGACATCCGACTACTTCACCATCACGCTACCAACAAGGGGCACAACATCATCTACCAGTGGATACCGGGTCACTGCGGAATTTCGGGAAATCACAGTGCGGATGACGCTGCCCGATCGGCCCACGATGGTGCCCCTATTGTATCGATACCACTGTCGAGAACAGACGCAGCCACAAAACTTCGTTCCCTCGCACGCGAGCTTACGCAGACTCTGTGGAACACCAGTGACTTCAGCAACGCACGCCTCCACAGACTGGATCCACGTCTGCAACTCCGTCTTCCACCAGGGTTACCACGAGCGGAAGCAACACTTCTGTGCCGCCTGTGGCTCGGCGTGGCATTCACGAACGCCTATTCCTTCCGCATTGGAATGGCCGACAGCCCCGCTTGCAACAACTGTGACTGCGCGGAGACAATCAAGCACCTCCTCTGTGAATGTCCCCGCTACAATGTGGCAAGAAAAGCGCTCGCGACTGCGCTTGAAAAACTGGACAATCGCCCCTTCACAGAGGAAAAAGTTTTAGGACACTGGTCTAGACGGGCTTCGGCACTCAAGTCCTTAAGGGCTCTGCTGAAGTTCTTAAGGACTTGTGAATTGTGCGACCGGCTTTGAACGTTGTAGCGCGTAGGGTCGCGTTATTGCGCGAATTTTATTTTATTTTATTTATTTATTTTATTTTATTCCTTATTTTTTTTATTATTATTGTTTTTTTTTGTTTCTTCTATCACCTTTCATTCCCTTTACCCCTTTCCCCAGTACAGGGTAGCAAGCCGGTATTTACACTGGCTAACCTCCTTGTCTTTCCTTCCCTTTCTTTCTCTCTCTCTCTTGATCTTGAATGCCACGGCCGCATTTCCTGGGGTCATATACCACTCGTGTACTTGAATTTCGGTGCACCTTAAGGAACCCCCACGTGGTTAAATTTCTTTCGGAGTTTCATACTACAGCGTGAATGTGAATCATAGTCAGATTGAGGTTTTGACACGTGAAACCTGAAAAAAAAAATAAAGAAAGCTGGATTTTGAACACATAGCGGAGGAGGTGTCGGCTGGGACTGCTTGCTGTTGTCGAAGTAAAAATGTATTGACACGTGCATGTTGCTTATCGTTTTCGGTGAGTCTTCTTCAGCATCTAATCACTGTTACAAAGTTATCACTTGGCGCAAGACGCGCCTACAGTATGCGTGTGCGTGCGTGCATGCATGCGTGCTTATGGAACGATGTATCGCCTAAATCGAAGAGACTCTCACATTGCTATCAGTGAATGGCGTTATACGTTTCATACAGGTGTTGTTTGATGGAAGCATAAGGAAGAGGATGAAGTATATGGATAAAAAACGAAGTATACTTCAATTTCGTGAAAGCAATTGAGTAAGGTACTGAGGATTCCACGCTCCGTCCTTTCACGATATCATTCTTCCTGCTCAGTGTACACAACAGCTCGTGCGTACGTCCAGGTGAATCTGATTTCTTTCTCTATTTTTTTATCATTGCAGCCCGACTGACAATGGTATCTGTGCTTGGGGATAGCGGTGTTGGACACGGACGCCGTGTTCGCGCTACTACTAGCTCGTTTCGTATGCAGGGCGTTGCCGGTCAACGTGCGAGTGCCTCTGGGTTTTTTATATGTGTGAATAGCCAGGGACCCTTAATGTACAAAGAAGGATACCCTGACAAAAAAAGGGACCATCTATTATTATGTCTGGCTGTAATCACCCCCTTATGAAGTACTTTTCACGTTGTTTGCAAGGCAAGCCAGGAGTTGCCTTTGCCGGTATCTGAGTCGCTTACGTGATGAACCGTTCAGAGTCAAAAAAGAACTTTGTACCCTGGACGCGAAAGGTACTGGCTGTTTGCATGAACCCTATCTATTCCGGGATCAACGTAATCCAATTTGCGAAGGGTCAGGCCGCAGTAAACAAGAGAGCCGACTGGTTTCTATACAGGTGCAAGGCAAGGCGATTGGTACAACTTTTGAATGTCGCAGGGAAGTTCTGCTTCATTTGTTTTGTATTTTTTGTAATGTTGCACTCTCTTTATAACCGCTTACAATTTATTTTACGAAAACCATTCCAGCAAGCGTTTCCGGTATGTAGAACACCATCGAATTCCTGTTGCGCTGACCAAGAGACAATGTTGTATTCCTAAGCTGCAGCACAAGAAGCCGCACAAGTGTTTAGTCTACTATGAGGTCATATTGGTACTACAATGGACAATGTTGGCCCAGCATTCACCATGCTTGCAGTGCCACTTGTGCGTATGACATAGTGAGTAATGTTTCTTCGTGTCAATCCTGAACAATCTTGTAAATATTTTTCGTTGAATACATTACGACGTTACGCACTTATTGCCGTTACGTTTACTTGAGCACGCTTTAGCTTCTTAACGCACTAACTATCTCACTAATTCACATTATAATTTGCCTGTTCTGGTGGACACCATTCTTGGCCTATTTTCTAGCATCTATATGTTATTTCTCGGACAAAAGACTTTCGATGCACAGAAACAACTGACCACTTTCACACAGCAGTCTTGTTAAGGCATCACAAAAGGACAGGCTCTGAGTCCGTCGCTGAGAGGATTAAGTATCGGCTAACCTACCGCCTTCGGACATCGACGGCGATAGAGTATGTGGCTCCAACCTATAGACTCGAGCTATCAAGTGTCGTATTCCACGCTCGTTGACCAGCCCAGAGTGTGGGTATTGTTGTCATTGTTTGATCGCAGCGGGGCTATTTCAAGCGCTGCATCGCTTTGTTGTGTGTGCTGGCTACTTTGTAAGTAAGCTTTGAATATTGAGGTTAATTATGTTGCGGCTTCGGGACTTGACCCATTTTGACTACTTAATCTCGCGAGCGTAAATCTTGAATTTGTTCTTTCAACATCACATAGCAGCAGTGTCCACAACGTTAGTGACAAGCTCTATCTAGTTTTGCCGTCTCACCAACTTAAGGAAATGCAAAGGTAAACGATTTACCCGACGTGTCGCACTTATCATGGATAAAAAGCTACTGTAAATATACATGATCTTCACTAGGCGTTGCGTATTAATAGGAACGAGGCACATTCAAACGAAATGAGAAAGTGCGCAGTCGCAGGAAGGCTTCAGAGAAATAATAAAGCTTATGTAGTTTTTTACGCGCTGTTTCAGCAGGAAATGAATCAGTGTGACAGACGGAACGGTGCTAGCCAAGCGCGTCTTCAAGGCTTTCTTGGCTCTCCGAGAACGATGCCAATCCGAAGTCACAATATACCGGCATTCCCATGGATACCATAGCGCAACAGCGCCAGTTTTTCCTGTAGGTAATAAAATTAGAAACTCTATGGGTGCACCGCTGTGGAAGCTACGCAAGAAGTTCGGTCACGAAAATGGATTGCTCCGCGCGTTCCGTCAAAGCTTCGCTGCGCCAACGGCGTTCGTTCGTGCGAGCATGCACGTGACGCTCCCCGCCAAGGGCTGCAAATAAAAAAAAAAAATCAAGGAATGAAGTGCGGGGCAGGGAGCGGGAGAGGCTTGTGGTCGACCGTCAGACCCGGCCAGCCCTGGCAGCCAGTCGGCCCAGCGATCTCAATAGTTGCGAGCAGTAGAGCGAAGGCTATACGATTGTTGCTGGCCGACAGAGAAGCTGTGCATGCTTCTATAAGCAAACAGGAGGTGCTATTCTGGACAATGTCAAGTTGCGCCATATTGCCGAAGTTGCCATCTTGTCAGTTGTGATTGGCTCGCAGCGCAGCTACGCATTCCCCGATTGGCTCGGAACGCCAATATGGCGGAATACGATAACATGGCGGTATTCGGAAGTGTCCAGATCAGCACCCATAGACAGAACTGGCAGCCGAGTATACGATAACACTTTTGTTCGCCGCTGTGAACCGCCTTCTTTAACTTTTGGAAGCTCGGCCGCGCGTATTAATCACGCCTTATGTGAAAATTCGCTCAATCAGAGTGCGAGACCGGTTCTCCGACTTTTGGCTAAGATCAAAGTTTTGCAAGAGTGCGCAGAAGACTCACTTTGGTCCACATATATAGTGACACCAGTGCCGGTGCACCTTTCTGACGTCACGCCATCGATAACGTGTGTTCATCCGCGCCTTAATGCCAAAGAGTGCAGTGTTGCAGACCCGCCGTGGTTGCTCCGTGGTTATGGTGTTTGGCTGCTAGAGACGAGGTCGCGGTATCAAATCCCGTGTGCGGCGGCCGCATTTCGATGGGGGCGAAATGCAGACAGAACACCCGTGTACTTAGATAGAGGTGCACATTTTTAAAGAACCCCAGGTGGTCCAAATTAATCCACAGTTCCCCCCACTACGGCGTGCCTCATAATCAGGTGGTGGTTTTGGCTCGTAAAACCCCACAATTTTTGCATGTTGTAGTTATACATGCGAACACAAAAGTGTTTCGTCGCGATAGAAAACAACCCAGTTTTGGAACACCTAGTAGCCTCCAGACATGCTGCGGTGAAAAAAGAAAAGAAAAAGAAAAAAATGGCCGCGTATCTGCGTGCTTCGCTGCAAATGTCGTCGAAAGACGATAGTCTTCTGCCGGCCGTACTACATGAGTGCTGGTCTGATCCTGGTCTGGCCTGTTGCCTCCGGGTGCGCCTCGACTCACGATCTTGCGTTAGCCGCTCGGCTCGTTGCTCGGACGTTTCCTGGGCACGCTTGAGACGACGAGCGTCGGCACGCCGGCGCTTCTCCGCTGCAATTTGGTCGTCGGTCTTTTCCCTGCGTTGTCTGGGCATGTCTTGTAGAGTGGGTTGTATTTCATCAAGCGGCCATTTATGTTTTGCCCTGCCTCAGACAGCGCTTCCTTTATGTTGAATCGGCCGCATCTGGCTGGCATTGATAAAATTGAGGAGGCGGAATCGGCCGCATCTGGCTGGCATTCATAAAATTGAGGAGGTGCTGCGTGAGACACGGACGCCATCTGGCAATACATCGGGAAACATGAGCTTGTGCAGAGGGTTTCCTTCCTCCATGGCAGAGGGCGCTCGTCGGTGCGCAGTCGGGGAAACACGAGCTTGTGCAGAGGGTTCCCTCCCTTCGTGGCAGACGTCGTTCGTCGGCGCGCATAGCATGGCATTTTCAGCGCAGCTTAAGAAACTAGGGTCTTTAGAGTTACGTATCTATGTATTTTCTATTAAAGGAACACACCTCCTAATACTTGCCTAGTGATGTTGCGCCTCAGATATGCGTAATATTTACTTTTTGATCGATAACGTTCACAAGTATGAACAGCCGTACCAGTTTAAGTAGTGTGAGCGGTAAGCAAGTGGTCCAACTTTGGCCGGGTGGCTGAATCGGTTGACAGACAGACAAACAGAAAGGCAGACAGACAGACAGACAGACAGACAGACAGACAGACAGACCAAATTTTCAGCGTTTAAGTTCCCCATGAAAGACTATCGTCTTTAAAAATAACATCTCACAGATACAATGCTATGTTGACATAAAAATGCTACAAAGCTTCTTTAAGTTGGTGAGGTGACAACAGTAGCTGATAACACGAGCGCAGCCTCGACGCCTGAAGCTGTATGCGTTGCGAGAAGGAAAGTGATGTGTGCTGCTTGTCGAATGAAGAATGCTGATGAGACGTTGTGCGCGCAGATAAGTGCGGCAAATACCTGAATTCCCTTAAGGTTTTATACCTCGTGTGCCACAGTGCGAAATAAATACTGGCGCTTTATCTATAGGAATCGGTGCATACCAAGTAACCCTCACCCAGTTGCAGATATTCGGCGATTAAGTTGTCATTTAGGGCATACACCCAGGCGATCATACCCAGTGACACGAGCTGCCTACTAGACCACACAGCTGCGCGAGCAGAAAGTAGTCTACCAATTACAATCAATCAATTTATTTCGGTTATTTCTACAAGCTGAAAATCCATAGATATGCACAAACATATCCAGCGAGAATGTAATGAGGAACGCCAAGCCCCGAGGTAGAGGCAAGGCAAGCTTCGCAAGAAAAAAATAATAATAACACGCACGACAATGTACGCCGAAGGTTAGTTTTGATTAAATTTAATATGCAGCTTTAATATGTAATTTTATTTGTATGATAGTATTGGAAGAATAGTGTGGATTACATAAATGCTGACTTTTTCTTCTGTGTGATTTACGCAAATTGCTTTCTCTATGGCATAGTAATGCATGTTGTCGAACTCGAAATACGTACATGCATAGACTTGAGCATTCTGAGACTTCCTTTGTCTAGTTAGTTGTGTGAAATGGGTAGCGTTCTGTAACCTTTTTATTTGCGGCTACTTGGTCAAATTTGAGCTTATGCTTCGCGTTGTTATTGGTCGAGACGGTTCAACGTTTTCCTATTTAATTCAAATCTTGGAGTATCATGTGTACCTTCGTTTATATTGCGTGTTATCATGGTCACGTTTCGTAATGGTTGGTTTACCAGGTTTAAAAACTAGTGTCAAACAGTCACCAGTCACAAGCACCTTTACCTACCCGAGGTGACTGCAGGAGCGTGGCATTTGAAATTACCTTCAACTTTTAAGTTTTCTTATGCGATTTTATGACGTGTTTGTCTAAACCAACACTTAGGGTCGCAGGTGAGGAGGCAGTTGTTGTGTTAAGTGCTTCTTGCTTGATAGACTTGATGACACGCTTGGACGGTTGCCACCTGGGGATTAATAAACTCTGAGATCAAAACGGCTACTACAGCTGTTGTCACGGATGGATGCATGGATGGATGGATGCTATGAACGTCCCCTTTGAAACAGTGCCATGGGTTGCACTACCAAGCCCATTGTTCTTATTTTATGTAAGGTCCTACCTATCATTCTTTAAAATAAAAAGGACCTTCGTTCTAGAAAGTAAACCCTTATTTCGCGTGAGTGTACCTTCTGTAATTCCTGCCGTCGTTGTTTATCTAACTATTATCTTATTGTTTGTCTAATTGTTTATCCTACGGCTTGCATGCAAGATCAAGAGAAGGAAACGCAACGTCCATGATACTTCTCAGTGATCAAGCACCGCCTGTTCTTTCCAAGCGCCGATACAGAACTGAATTACGTGCGAGTTGGAAATGTACGAGTTGGAATCACGCCGGCTGCAATGGTGACGTGATCCGCAGCGCCGTTCGCTTATTCTTGTCTAGATCATCTTTCACCCGCCGCAACAGCTGCGCCGCGGATCTCCTTGGCGCTGTGCGAACTTTTATCGCCGAGCTTCATACACCCCCATCGCGAATATTCAACGTGTGGGCATATAGGCTCACGCGTAGAAACACACTACTAATTCCCAGCATTAAACTTTACGAACCACTATTGGGAACTGTGCTTTTTCACGCCTCCGTTGTTTGCTGTCTCCCTACTTTTCTGTCACCAAAGCTTGATTTACCTTTTACTAATCTCTATAGCGGACATGTTTACGTTCCGTTTGCTATCCCTGAATCCAAGGGCTTCAGTGAAACTAGCGGAGCCTAAACCGATAGCCGGGTAGATATCTTCACATTCGAATAAAACATGTGCCAGCGCTCCCCTAGCTTTACCACAGCAAGCACATGTTACTCCTTTCTTGGTGTATCTCGCTTTATAAATGCGCGTTGTAAGGCATCCTGATCTTGCATCTAATGGAGGTTCCTTTTGAGTTATTCCAAAATGTTTCTCCTCGTTTTCCCGTTCCTGTATATATGTTTTCAAATCAAATAATTATAATAATAATAACATTATTAATACTAAATAATTTTGATTTAATTTTATTGCGATAGCAATTATACGGATACTCCAAGCGCATTTCTGCCGTTGTCGTAATCGTCGCCGTTGCCATGAGGTTCCGTAGGAAGTCCAACGGCGATAAAATCGTCGCCGCCCGCCGTACTCTGTGCGTTCGAGTGAAATTGTACGAAGATGAGCCGGCAATTGCGGCTAAATGTAGCGCACATAATGGAGGTAGGCAGGCCGAAAGCACGTAGTCTTCTTTCGCGCGCGAGACGCGGGTGCGAGGCGACGTAGAGGGAGAGGGTGCGTCTGCACCGTCGGCTGCTGCTCACGGCGCGGCCGCGCGGGCGCCGTATGTGGAAAGCGATCTGCGATGTTGGCGAAGTCGGCGCCCGCGCGGGCCTCATCTTCAAAAGGATCTGCGATGGGGACAAAGTGCATGCGCCGAGTGCCGGGAGCTTCGCATGCGCTTTCCTTTCGACGTTTAGTTCGCGTTGAAGCGAGACGAGGGACAGCGCGAAGGTCAATTCGCCCGCTGCTGTTGGCGTGCTTTCTCAGTCCGGCTTTTTCACAGCGAGTTTCCGTGGTCATCGAGCGACATGTGTTCATGTTTACCTTTGCATGCCTGACACCGAGCTTATCCAATAAGTTAGGAAGAGATTGTTTACAACTTTATATGGCCCATTAAACTACTCTCCTTGCTTCGTATAGCTCACTACAAATTTGCTATCGCAATCTATGTTTCAAACGGCGAATTTTTTTACTTGTTGGAGCCTGTTACTTTATCGCTGCCTCCTCCTAGGAGGCAGCGGTAAAGTAACAGGCTCCTCCTAGGAGTCCCAGTCACTCTCACTTTGTTGCTATGTTGCTTACTATACCCACGGCCGCTGGGTAAAAAGAAAAGGTGCGGCCTGCCGCGTCGGGCGCGCTCCTATAGGAGCGAACGTGACGGCCGTAGTTGCATTGTCGGCCGCTTGGGTGTGCCGAACGGCGCTAGCTGAGGGGGATGGAACGCTTCGGCTTGCACGCGCGACGGCGTTCCAAGCGCGTTCCTGACGCATTTGCTATGCCGATGCCAGACAACAGACCCCGACTTGTGGCGCCGCAGCGGATCACACCGTTTTCGATGCACGCGGCAGGCCGCACTTTTTTTTTTTTTATCCAGCGGCCGTGCTATACCTGCCACATTCTGAGTGGTGAGCCTCCTAGTTCCTAGTGCGTAGAGAGCCTACATGCAACGCCGTTTTAAAACGGCGTTGCATGTAGGCTCCCTACTAGTGCGACGCCTGCAGCGCCACTGGTGGCGCTCATGGTGCTCCTCCTTCTGCGCAACACGATTTGCGAGGCGTGCTGCTTCGCGCCAACATGTCGCACTCGCATACGATTACAACATCGTCCAAGGACCTTTAGCACAACATTAGACCTCGCGATTTCTCTCAACGCTTCAGCCGTCGAGTGAAACTTTCAATCAAAAAATTACAACATATATTCAAGGGCACATTGTCGATTTTGGTGTTAGCGTGCTCCTACATATTAACCGTCTAACAGAAGGCTGATATATTTTAAGCGGAAACTCAATTACATGTCTCGCGATAAAAATAAC
This sequence comes from Dermacentor silvarum, assembly GCF_013339745.2. Taxonomy (NCBI): domain Eukaryota; kingdom Metazoa; phylum Arthropoda; class Arachnida; order Ixodida; family Ixodidae; genus Dermacentor; species Dermacentor silvarum. The sequence continues at coordinate 116,409,458 of NC_051163.1, forward strand.
GTGCTCTTACACTAAAAGTCACAAGGTCTGATGGAAATCCTCTATTAGTTTTGCTCCTTGAACCAGTCGCCAAAATTGCTCATGCAGCATTTGATTAAAATACTCAAGTATTACTAGAGAAGTTACGGCGAATGAGTAAGGTAGCATACACTAAGCATTATTGAGGCGCAGGCTCCGAAACAGTTTAGTGTAGCTTGGCGCTGTCTACTATACTCCGTTTCAGACATAAGGTGCACCTATAGAGTTTCTCACTATACCACCTAGAGGGTAATCTGGCGCCACCGTCTATGCGAGTTTCTTCAAGGGCGCCGCGCCCTCATGGGATTGACGGGATGTGTGTCTGTGAGGCTTCGTCTAAAACGTGGATATGGCTACACAAATGCTGCGTTCTTAAAATAAAATCTAAATAAACGGTTTTCATTCACTCACATTACATTTCTCAATAAAGTTTACTCACCTACAATGCAGGATCAAGCGAAGCAAAGCAAGAACAGACAAGTTGTTCCAAAGCGAGCGCGAATCTTGTAGTCGGCCCTCCAACTTTAGCGGCCAGCTGGTACTTTTTACGTTTCATATAATTGCGTACCCAATAGTAAGTCCTCAAAATGAAACAAAACATGTTTTTGTAATAATAAAGCTTATGTAGTTTTTTACGTGCTGTTTCCGCAGGAAATGAATCAGTGTGACAGACGGAACGGTGGTAGCCAAGCGCGTCTTCAAGGCTTTCTTGGCTCTCCGAGAACGATGCCAATCCGAAGTCACAATATACCGGCATTCCCATGGATACCACAGCGCAGCAGCGCCAGTTTTTCCTGTAGGTAATACAATGAGAAACTCTATGGGTGCACCGCTGTGGAAGCTACGCAACAAGTTCGGTCACGAAAATGGATTGCTCCGCGCGTTCCGTCAATGCTTCGCTGCGCCAACGGCGTTCGCTCGTGCGAGCATGCACGTGACGCTCCCCGCCAAGGGCTGCAAATAAAAAAAAACCGAAAAGAACAATAACAAAAATCGGAATGATATAAAACAACGCATTAGCAGCTGTATACGACAGCGTGCTTGTTTCTAAGGAATAAACTTGTTTCATTCAATCCTGGCTGTATAAAAAACAGTTGCGCAGGATTGCGGTAAAAAAAAAAAAGTTAGCAGTGGCTTAACCCGGCTAAGCCAGGATCTACGTAGAGTGAGCGATGGTTCAGCTGGTTATTCTTAGCTTTCCTAGTTGTCTAGGAGTAGCTTGATTATCATGCCTACTGCTGCTTTAATGACACACACACGGTATACGCGTTATGTGACACATGCATATACAGAGTGTTTCAGCGAACACTTTCAAAATTTATTTAAGGTTGCCTATGGCAGATAGCCCAATTCTAGTTAATGAGCTGGTCTACTCGAAGAGGCAGACATCACTTGCAAAAAAAATTGAAATGCATAATCGACTATTTAACAAAAATTCACTAATTAGGTTTTTAAATAATTACCTGATGGCCCATATTGCAATTTGCAAATTGTAGCCATGGAGTTCGCGAGGCTGATCCACTTAGAATTAATTCTCAGGATGACACCAGTTTCGAGATAATAATTCCCCAACTTTGCGGAGAAATGCATTGGCGTTCCAGTTAATTTTGAGCTTCAATGCATGAAGTGACGTTTTCTTAAGAACATAACTGGAACTCAAATGCATTTCTCCGCAAAGTTCTGGAATTAATGTCTCGAAACTGGTGTCATCCCGCGAATTCGTTCCAAGTGGATCCGCCTTGCGAACTGCACGGCTACAATTTGTAAATTGCAATATGGGCCATCAGGCAATTAGTTAAAAACTTAATTAGGGAATTTTTGTTAATTATTTGATTATGCATTTCAATTTTTGTGCAAGTAATGTCCACCTCTTCGAGTAGACCCGCTCATCAACTAGAACTGTGCTATCTGCCACAGGCCACCGTTAAGAATTTTTGGAAATGTTCGCTGAAACACCCTGTATATATATATATATATATATATATATATATATTTTGCTCAACGTCTGGTTGCTTCTCTATTGCCACAAAGACGGCTTGGTGGTTGGTGGGCTATAGAGACGCTGCCGTCTCTACGGCCCCAACGCCGTATTTTGAATTGTCTGTGTGATGCACAAGATCAATGGTGGTTCCCCATTCAGTCGTCTGTACAGCTGGAACACTGGCTAAGTCCAGGTTAATCGTGTCCTTCAACGGAACACCAAGAGAGTCTGGAGCACGATTGAAGTCACCAACCACTACACACTGTTCACTTGGCGCAAGACTATGTATATACGTAACCACTACGTCTATAGTGCCGTTAACTGAATTGTTCTGCCACACGTACACGCCTTCAATGGCCACATCACTTTCGTCAAGCTGAACGGCACAGGCTTCACCCTTTGGCATCGCTACGTTTGGCAATCCACTGGCAGCAATCTCATTCCTCACTTAGATACAGACTCCAGAGCTTCTGGTAGCGTCAGCATGACTGACACAACGTTTCACGCATGGCACTACTTACCGGCGTCAAGTCTTTCATGCGTCACAGTCTTTCACTCGCGTCGCACACATATCCAAACGTATTGTTTACGAAGTCCGTCTCGAAGGTCCGAGTCACACTGGCGCTTTCGCTAAGTTTCACCGCATAGTCAGTCAATGAGCTAGCCTTGACGTCATTGACGGCGTCTTGTTGCTGCTGCTGAGATGGTCGGTCACGCCGCTGAGCTTCCTGGCGAGGCCGCTTTGATAGACGTTCTTCGCTTTGCTCCGGTGTCTCCGCAGCAAGTTTAGCCTTCTTCTGTTCGTTCTTCCTACGCCAAACCGCTAATTGGCAGGCAACTATTTCGGGATCCGATGAGTTAAGCTTCTCCACTCTTCTGCACCGCTGAGCAGCAATATCGCTCTCCTTCTCCATGGCTACACCACACTGGCAAACACCGAGCCCAGCGCAAACGGCGGGCAAACACCTGGCGCGCCAGCTGTGCGCCGTGTGACGTTACTGATCCTCGCGCATGCGCAGCACGGCTCTCAAGGAGCTACGCGAAACTGCTCAACCTCGGCCAGTGTAGCTCACGCTACACAACTCGCCGTAGCTTGCACTAGTGGCGCAAGGCTAAACACACAGTGGAGCTGATCGGTTCCTAGCGGGTCCTGGCTATACGAAGTGATGCTAAGTTATACGAAGTAATGTCAAGTTATGATAATATATACGAAGTGTATAAGTATTTCCTCTAGGTCCGTGGCATCGGGGAACGCCTCGCGAAGCACTTTCAGTCTGAGCACACGTAGGGGAAGTGGGACGAAAGCTATGCACAGTGTACGGGTGGCGCGCAGCAGACGACACGCCGGGATGACGTCACGGTGCATGCGCAGTAGCGCGCAGCTCGTGGGAGCTCGGCCGTGCCGCCGCCAGAGGCGCCTGCTGCAGTCACGGACACCAAGCGCGTTCGGCGCTAATGCGCGGAAACGGAGAAGCGCAGATGGCGTCGGCAACACTTCTGCGCGTTGCCTCGTTGGTGCTGCTACAATTTGCTTCTCTATATCGCACTCTCGCTCTCATTTTCTCTTTCTCTCTCGCGAGCATAGCGCGCGACACTCCGCGAGGTGGTTGTTTGGTAACGCAGTGGCAGGCGGCACACATTACGGCAGGCTTAACCAGCTCCGCTGTTAAAAAACCTGGAAATATATCCAAGAGCGAACGCAGCCACGGCAAAAAGTATCTCTAGCCTCCACAGCTGTAGGTCCGCTGCCACAAACGGCAGTAAAACAAATCGAAAAACGCAGCGCGGGACATCTGGGCAGTGGGCTTTCGTCTGTTGCGCACCGACGGCACATGAGTAATCGGCGTCGAAGGCTAATACAGAGCGTTATCTTGCACACAAGTGGAAGAAACACCCATGTTTCACTCCTAACTACCGCAGAGCCCGGGGGGCGGAGAAGACCACCGGCGCCACATAAGCGGTCGCGCTTGACAGTGACGAGGGACCTCGAAACCCCTTCTTGCGGTGCGCTTTCTCGGAACGGCCGCAGGCGTTCTCCTCGGGCCCGGCATGCGCGTGGGTGTGAACGGATTCACAGCTTGAGATTGCACCGATTAGTTAAACGGACGGCCTCCTCTAAAGGGCGACAAATAACCCCATCTCACGTCCGACTTCCGCACCGGTGTTCTGGCATCGTAGCCTTGGAATATGCGCGGTTCGGGTCTCGCAACGGGCAGTTTGAATCGCGCGATGCCATTACTTTTATGGGCGCGCTACCGCGCGCACTGACGTGTGGTTTCTGAGCTGCATGAGAGCATATCGGTTTTTGGTCGGACTATAGGCGCCGAAAGGATGTTTACTTCGTCTTACGGTCGAGACACGGGGTTGGCATTTGGCTGGAAAACAGTTATCCCTTGCACCTCACTCACAGTTTTTCTCGAAAACAAGTGGTTGTTTATGACGCCACATGGCCCTCGACTCCAGGGCATCTGGTCGCTTCGCGCACGTGTTCGAGGATTGGCGCCATGATTCCGACGCTTCCTCGCGTATAGGCTTTGTACATGTGTTTTGCTGTTATTACTTTGTTGCAGCAGCAGCGCTGGCATGCCTTTTCTTGGAACTTTAGACAAATATGGGCAGCGTGACTCTCTCCCCTTTGATGTTGTTTATTGTGCACTTTGGGTGAGGATTATCACACTGTGAACTGCGGTAAAGAAAGTGTTCTCAAGTGGTTGGTTGATGGACTGGCCACTCACGCATGGAAGTTCTAACAAACTCAAAGATTGGTGAGTGATAGTCTAGTCACAAAACCAACAAACAATGATTCGTCAGCAAACATTTTGGGCGGAGCGTTGGGTACAGTGGTTGTGGACCTGACTTCCGGTGCTAAGCACCATCGGCTCGGCCGAAGTAGGGTGGCCCTGTGTGGTCCAAACCAGTGTAGCTCTCTGTAACCGATGTATGATTGAAACCAAGCTTTGTAAGATTGTTATAAATACAAGTTTTATTCGTTGATACATCAGCGTCTGTTTCCTTCGAGCCGAACTCACCCGTTGACCCACCTCTGACGGTGCGTCCCGGACGCCGAGGTGGGGGTGAGAGCCACGCATCATCGTCATCTTTTCGCAGCAAGAGAGAAGAGAGACCCTTTCACTACAGCGTTGCACATGATGCTTGAAACGGATTATAGTACTATGCAGAGGGAAGAATTGAACATTTCTGCTAACGTGTGCCACGTATACGGCAGTGTGCAGTTGATAATCGTCCATATGTAATTATAGCAAAGCAGCTAATGCATTGAATTATCGTTTGGTGTACATGAAACGATCATCGTCCGTTACGCTTAGACAGCCTTGTAGGAGGTGTCATTGAGAGACTTCGCGATGCTGCTATTGGACTTGGGTTCTTTAGGCGTTTCTGCTACGGCTGCTTTAGGCGGTGTTTCTTCATGGGCAACCTTGCCACTCTCATGTCTCTTGAAGTATCTACAACCGAGGAGATATCGTCGCATTATAATATAACATGTTCCATCGTTTCCCTAGCTTTACCGGAGCAAGAACGTGCTCATTCTTCCTCATTGCCCCTCGCTTAATAACTACACGTTCTAAGGCATCCTAATTTCGCTTCGACAAGTGAAGATCTTCCCTTTGATTATTCATAAATTGTTTCGTTCCTTATTTCGTTTTTACCTCTTAGGTAGTTACTTATAGCAGGTTCTTTTGCATAGCGGACGCCCAGGAGATTGTCTCAGCCTCTCTGACAGTTGTTTGACGTTCTTTGTTGCCATGTTGCTTATACCGGTCGCATACTTGCTCGAAAGCTTCCTATAGTTATTTTCGTCAACTGTGAGTGAATATTTTTCCTGTACAAATATTTGAACACTCTCGCAACCCATTTACTTTCTTTCATATTCCTCAGTCGTTCTTCGAAATTAACTTTACTCTTACCTTCCCTCACTTCAAAACTTGCCCATCCGATATTACACTGTGCAGCTTCATTTGTAGTCTTTCCGTGAACCCCCAATGCGAGTGCGTTCTACTGACCTTTGATTGTCACCGAGTCCTGATTGTGCCCTTAAATTCAAGCAAACAACCGCATTTCCAAATGTAAGTCCTGGAACCATTACACATTTCCACATACCCCGGAGCACATCGTACCTATTGTATCCCCATAGCGTTCTGTGTTTCACTATGGCTGGATTTCTCTTACCATTTGCTATTGTTTTTTTCCTGTGTTTCCATATATCAATTGCCTTCGTTTATCCATACTCCAAGTTATTTGTATTCTTTTATCCGAGGTATTTCCTGGCCCTGTATTGACACTGTCGGTTGACTGTTTACCCCCCCCCCCCCCATAAAACCTTATTTTTTACACTAAATTTCAATCCTAAATTCTCACCGAGCAAAATGACACAGCGGCACGTACCGATTTAATTTCCAAGGCAGACTTGCAGTGCTACTATGTAGGGCACTTGGTAGCTGTGAATTCTGTGAGCTACTGTACGTGTCGAATACCTGGGAGTTGCCACAGCTACGTAGCTGTTGGCATTTGTATTGTCGATGCTTTCCGCATTGTTTTCAACCAACCACCGTATGCTAGGTTCTTGCATTATTGTCGGTATGTACCAAGTATGAGACCTATCATTATTATTGTTATGTATGGCGCTTTCATGCCGCCAATGCTGTTTTTCTGAGCGTGAAAACGAAGAATTGCACGCTACCGCACCGCAATCTTGTCAAGAACATTGATTTTTTTGTGCGACGCTCATAATATAACCATTGTGCTCTTGAGCATCTTTATTTTACATTCTTATTTTTCATTTTATGTCACCGCACCCCTACTACCTAAATAACCACCCCACATCCGCCGGGTTCTTGTCCAGTTTCCCGTATTCGGTGGACGCAATCTAACACCACCGGGATTAAAAAAAAAGTGGAGTTCAAAAAAAAAAAGGAAAAGATACAAATTTAAGAGGACATTCAGTTGGACTTAGTTACATATTTCAGGGCTGCGGGGAATCCATCCCTGTGGCTGCATTTCAGAGTAAAGGCTCCAAACGAATAAGTGCAAGCGCAACGCTGAACTTTGCTAAGGCGAAACTGCCGCTATTTGTATCGCTGGTTTCTTTAGTTTAGTGTGCGTTTTTCCTGGACGCGTGTTTCTGAATGCAATGTAAGTATTGTTCGTCCTACGGTACTGACATTATTTCCATGCAATAAACCAAATAGTTTGTGCGCTAGCTCGCTCGATAGTTCGCGAGCACGACTTAAAAAACCGCGCGTTGGTACACTCATATCGGTTGAAGTCGCCCTTGCAGCCTTTGTGGACGGGCTCTTTTTTTTTCTTCTTCAGACTGCGACGCTGGAGATGACGACTTGCCCTAATGACAATAAAATCTTGGTAGGCTGTTCCCTAAAGACGGAGAATGGTGCTCTGGAAGTTTTTATTTTTGAAAGTTAATATTCGACACTTTTATCTTCTACATTCTCCCCAGTAAGTGAAAATGGACGTGTCCCACTGTTTCTACTATGCCTACATCACATAAGTCAAGCCATCTTTTTGACACCACCTAATTATTTTTTTCATGGTTGTAATTACCAGAACCCTACAATACAGACAACAGACTAACTTTACCATAAAGAAAACGTGGAAGCCCCTTAGATATGAGACGCTGCACACATTGTAAGCAATTCTGTGTCAGCGCTCGTAGGAAATGACAGCTGCTCTTTAAAATAGACAGTGTAGTCAGTAACCGGGCAAAATAAAATGTAACCGCATATATGCTAAAATTATTTACGAGCAAGTTGGCGAGCCTTTCCTTTCTTGGAATTGTCTGCCTTGCTGCAGAGATACTGCAGAAAGTTGTCCTTTGCTGATTCACAACGTGGTGACAGTTGCTGAAACAAGGATACGTTCCCTCACTGCGCTTGCATGAGTTAAGACATGAGTACGGTGGTTCTTCGAAATTTGTAAGCATTGACCGATGCAGTGTATAATACACATGCAGTCACCGTCATACGTCAAATGTACTGAACTTTTTATACTACCGAAAATATTGTCGGTAGTGTAACGTAACACCTCGATTACTTTTTGACTGACTTAGTTGCTATGGCAAACAGCAGTCGTAAACTCACGATAAATTAGTAGACTGCAATTATCTTAGTTAATCGGCCATACACTGAAACCCTTCAAATCTATAGACTGCGGGAACTCTTCCAGTCTTTAGAAAAACGCTCCGTGCGGACGCACGATTGTGGTCTACTTGTCGTGCTTCCACACATTACACGCTTGCATTGCGTGCGGCGTTCGAGAAGCAGCGCTGTTTCTTAATGCCCGGCTCCACGCGACCACGTGAATGCGCCGAGGACCCACAGTTGGGGCAGGCTAGCTTAGGCTTGGCTAGATTAGGATAGCTTAGTTTAGGTTAGATTAGGTTGGGATAAATTAGCTGGCGCGAGTTTCTCGCTACCGATGGGAAGATAAAAATAATGGGAAATGCGGGGAGATCATCAGTCCCCACAACATATGGCACGAAATCGAAAATACGCCGAATTGCGTAGTCATTCACGCGGCCACTTTGTTCGAATGAAACGCACCCTCATATGTGCGCGCAGTCGGTGGTGCCGCTTTTGAATCTTCTGAGCACGAAATCATGATACCGTGTGGGGCATCCCTCTACTCCAGGACAGTGCACAATGTATCGAGTACATGCATAGCACTTTAAGCTGACGTAGTTCTGTTTTTTCATGTGTGACGCAGTATCTTTTTTTTGTTGTTGTTGTTGTAGAGACATCTTTCTAGCCTATCTTGCGCGAGGCTGTCTTGTTCCATCCCATTCTTATGTCTCAATGCCTCAGTTGAAAGCCTAACGTCTTTCACGGGAAGGGAACGCCTGCTGATACAACAGTGGACTGTTGCTACTTTGCAATTGATTGTCATCGCGACGTCACATGTTGGATGGGAACACCCACTTCTTGAGCGCTGACAGAAGGAAGTGCGTCCTACAATTGCACCTGGTCCAGCGAGAGAGAATTGTATTTCTTGTGATATTTCTTATAATTAATGAAGGACACAAAACAATAGGTCTCGGCAGCTACACGGCGAAACCTTTCTACCCTTAACTCTGTCGATTTGTCCCATGGCTAGCACGCTTACGTTTAAGGCTGTAAAATCCGGTAACGCCTCTTTTTGTCCATAGTTGGAAATAGGTTACGGCATTGAATTATTCCTTCCCAAGAGCATGCACGATTCATACGTGTGTGCTTCGAACGTTTGCATCAATTTCTCATCGGCGTGAAATTGCGTATAAGTTATTCTTAAGGTACAGCCTAGCGTCGCCCAAGTTTGCAGACAAGAGGCCATCGTAGCATTTCATACATTGTCACTGGTCTTGACTCTAGCGCAAAGTTATCGTGTGCGAGTTATGGTGAGCCATCTGTATAACGGAGCGGTATGCTAAAGAACGGTCTCGCTTTTTTTCTGTGGCATTGTGGAACGCATCGTGAACAGACCGCTACCACAACGGAGGACGCTACGGAGCTTGCGAGGAATTTGCATATACATTGGACGCCTCGGCATTCCCTTACAGCGTCGACACTGCAGACATCATGCTCGCCGCCTTGCCCGAGAAGAGCGTTAATGAGAACCCTGAACAGTTTTTTTTTTTACGCCAGACGGCAACCACGAATCAGGGCATGGCGCCCAGAAGCGACCTATAGTTGTTCTCTAATGCTAAGCTGCCTTTGGGCAAAGGGTTACGGTGATACGGCCCCAACGGACACGCACGCGAATCGGAAGCGTGCTTCGCGCGATTCAGTGATGCTTGCCGCCAGATAGCGTTGTCCGAACGAGCCTCGATGGTTGAAGTATTTTGCTCGACTCACCGAAACATCGACTTTTGAACTTCAGGATAGCCGTTTGTTTACACATTTGTTAAGAGCTCGTTTCAGAAATGCCGCATCTTCGCAGGACTAAGCAGCCCGGGAAACAAGGCAATCGTTAAGACGGGCAGGTCATGAAACACACACTGCCCCATTGTTGCGTGCGTGTGTATTTGCGGTTGTTTTACCTTATCAACGATAGAGTGATTATTACAAATCACAATAATTGTGTATTGCTTTGAGTATATCGTTGTTGCTGCACTGTACCCCGGACACAATAAAACTGCGGAATGGTGAAGGCTTTGCTTACGGAATGGCTTGTCGATGTCCTACGGTTATAATAGGCTCTCACTAATTCATTTATTATATATAAATATACGTATGTATATATATAACTTGTAAATTGAGATCAGCGTATTTGTCACTATGGCCGAATATACGTCGACATAAAGCCATAAGCGCACAACATTGCATAAACTGGTCAGCTAATGACAACTTATCAAGATTTGCATGATTAGCTCTTCTCGTAAAACCAACAGCCGCTTTCATTTTGTTTGTTTGTCGCATGTCGCTTAAGAGCCTTAGCATTGCCACTGAGTGCCCGAAGCTTCCTTACCTCGTAACTTCCAGGAAGATCCGCTAACCGGTGTGTCCATCCAGGCGTCAATTGAGATGGACATTGTCGACCCGAGACGCAATGTCACCCTGTTCAGAAGGACGATCTGATCTCGTTAGTTACGGTACAGTGCGGTCTCGCTAATTACACCCAATTTGAACGTCTGGAATGCGCATTAGGTAAGCCGCACGGTGTACAGAAAGGGGGAGTAGGGGAGGAAGGCGCAGCAAAGTAATGCATTTTCGCAGGCATGAGCAGCGTATTTGCATAATGAGATAAATCGATAGCGCAAGTACCACTACGCACCCTGAGAATGTAACGCCGGCTTTTACCCTATCCCGGCACACCCCTCCTCCTAGCTCTCGTAAAGCAGGATGATTCTTACACGGACCATGACAAGGTACGGTGTTCCCACGATCGACGTCGTAGCAGAGCCTTCTGTGCATTTCATCTTGAAGTCTTTTGTGGCGAAGTCGACAAAGTGAGAGGCCCTTAATTAAACGGCGCGTTGCTGGTATACCGATCATAAGCCACCAACAGGCCCTTTTATTATTTTTTTTCAATTTTATTTTGTTCTCGACAATTTGTATTTATATACGAACCAAAAACATCGCTGAACCTTACTGTTACGTTTTTCATCAGCCGTAACAAAGGAGCAGACAAGCTCCCGGTAGGACGACGTTTATTGAGCCATGCTTAAGGGCTCACGGCTCGGACCAAAAAGGAAAAATGTGCCCCTTTCCGTTACGCTTTTAGCATTTGTCGTCTATGTGATGGCATGCTTTGCTTAAGTGTTTCGGCGAGCCGCACACATGCATCTGGGTGTTCGATGCCGCCTGGACGTTATTTAAAGGAGATAACCGAAGGCCCACCAGTGCGGGCTTTGGCAGTGCTTTTCGTCGCTGCTTCAATAGCCACAGCGCGCTCTACAGCTTTTGAAGCGTGAGCTTGCTGTCTTCCGTGAATAGCACGTGCTCCACGCCCTCTCTTAGCAGACCCCACACACGAATCGATCCCGGAGGGATTCGTCTAAAGCGCTTCCAAAATCACACGTTTGCGGCAGGTTCCGAAGCTCGGTGACGTAATCAAAGAGGGACTCGCCTTTGAATTGTTGCCTCCTGTGAAACTTGGATCGCTCGACGATGACCGAAGACTTAGGAAACAGGTGATCCCCGAGGGTCTTTTTTAGTACCTCGAAGCTCTTGGCTGAAGGCAACTCCGGGGCTACCAGTGATTTCAGTAGACTGTAGGTTCAAGGGCCTATGATGCTCAGGAATGCATGTACTATGTCGCCTTCAGGAACAAGGTTGACGATCCCGAATGGTTCCATTTGGCCCAGTTGACCGACGAACTGCGTCGAAACTTCACCGGCTTCGCTCATTATATCAGTCAGTGTAACAGCAGCACTCTTCAAACTTAATTAATTATGGGATTTTACGTGCCCAAACCACGACCTGATTATGAGGCACGCCGTAGTGGGAGACTCCGGAAATTTGGACCACCTGGGGTTCTTTAACGTGCACCTAAATCTAAGTACACGGGTGTTTTCGCATTTCGCCCCCATCGAAATGCGGCCCCCGTGGCCGGGATTCGATCCCGCGACCTCGTGCTCAGCAGCCCAACACCATAGACACTTCAAACTTCGACGTTGAGCATAGGCTGAATGCAGGGAACACTTGCCTTCCATGACGATGTACGATACTTCCTAGTATATTGCTCGTAGCTAGTTATGTTTTCCGTCAACCGTGACGAAGGAGCAGACGTACAAGTGCCCGGCCAGATGACCATTATTGACCCATGGCTCAGGGCTCGGACAAAAAGGGTTGCTGCTAGCAAGCAGCGCTCGGCTTTTTACCATTTGCGGCACACGCACTTCGCAGAGTGCCTTTATCAGTGGTGCGCTATCAGACACAAAACTTAAGCCCGTTTCACATGGTCCGATTTTGTCTGCGAATTCGCACGTGCGAATTCGCAGCTGCGGAAAATAGGCCGCCGGACCCTTAGTGCGTGCGTTTTTTCGATGGTCGGCGTGCTGAACTTCTCTGCGAAAAACGCAGATGCGGTGGTAGCTAATGTAGTGGTGGAAACAGACGACCAATAGGAGGCCGCTCGCTTATACGTCATCGCCAGTCAGAATGCTTAACGAGTATGCGAAAAACGCAGCTGCCGTAGATCCATGTGAAACGGGATTGAGAATTTCGCATCTGCGGAAATCGCAGCTGCGAAACACGCACTGCAAAATCGCACCATGTGAAACGGGCTTTAGAGCCATCGCGGCTACTGACATACCCATGGAAGATAAAAGTCTTTTAAATGCGTAAGCATTTCTATGCTTCGCCAACCAGAAAACCGTCCGTCCGTTCGTCCCGTAAAGGTGGATACACACGCGAGGGCAAAATCCCGCCTGCTCCGCGGGCCAAACAGTCCCGTGATCACTTGAATCCGGCGCAGCCGAGTTAGGTCACATTCCCACAGCCGGAGCGCCGTTTGCCGAATCCCCGTGCTTACTCTCGACTCCAACGCTTATTAGCAGCTGCGCGTTTGCATACTTGGCGTGCTCTATATTCCATAGCGCTGTGAATCCCTCAACAAGAGCCAAAAAAGTAACGGTTGTCTCGTCTATTAGCGTTTTCTTGTGCACTTCACTCATGTTGAGGTCACGCAGGCTGCGCGGTCTGAGTAAATAGAAATGCGCGCGCAACCATGACTCGCCTTTCTCGCTGCACCACAGCAAAAGCACGTGTGGTCACTGCTGCACAACAACACACGTGGCTTCAACCCGACAACACGCCATCGTAGCCACGCCAATCTGTCCAATGTGGACAGATTTGACGCTGACTACGCTAAATTGACGTCAGGCGACCGCCAAACTGACGGATGGAAATACCGGCGAGTATTTTCAATCCGGAGCGCGAGCGGAGGAAGCCGGACTAGGCAAGGGCGGCACGTTTTGATGACGCGCGCGTCACGTGATACGCCATCCGCTGCGAAAATTCCTCCTCCGTCCGGTCGTGTGAATGCACCTTAAGACGATCGCTTTTAAGATAGAACCCGTAGCAGCGAGTGTCTTTACGTTCGTGCTACCTGTCGCTTCAACGCGAACGAGGCCGCGAGAACACAGCGCTCGCAAAGGTCTCAGCACCCGCTGCACCCTGCCCCTTTCGTAGATCAATTTCAATACATGGGCCCGTGCATCTATCTTCAACGCGAAGCGGCGAAAACAGCGCGCGCGCGGAGCAGTCGGCTCTCTCTGTCAGCTTCGCAGATCGCTTTCAAGATACGGTCCGTGCGGCTTTTTGGGCGATTTTGCTTCGTCAGTCATAACTGGTGTAATATGCCGTTTTGGAAGTAGCAACGCGACGATGCGAGACGGCGCAAAACAAGTGTGCGAAGCGGCGAAAACAGCGCGGTTGCGAAACTTAAGGCGGCAGCATGCCATCACAACGAAGTTCTTGTCCCTAACACGTTTGATCCGTTTGTGCTACAGCACTTTCGTCGCACAGGCCCGAGAATGGCAGTCGGAGCGCGCTGGAAAGAAAAAAAATATACAAAAGCGCGACGCGAACTTCCACGTGACACGGAATGGCCAATGGGGGAGCGGAGGAGGTGGGGCGACAGGAGGCGGCTAAGAGAGGGCGAGGAGGAAGCGCCGGGGTGAGCGCGGTGGCGGCAAGATCTAAGAATGGCGCTACTTTTATAAATATAGGGGCTTTAGGTTTGATCGGTCCGTGTAGGCGCCGGGGTCCTTTGATCACAGTTCATAACGGTTCGACAGGGATGAGCCGGGCGCTAAAGAGCGATAACGGCTTATGAAGATCGGAACGCCATCAGCGCACCTAACGTCACCATCTGCAGCACTTTGCTTGCGTTATCAATGCACCTTGCGCTGTCGTGCGCACCAGTTCGTGCCTCCGCAGCGTGTCGTTTGTATGGGCCGGACAAGTGTCAAAATGATTACGCATACTTAGGCAACTCCCACAGAATCCTTTTTTTCTTAATAAAAATCATAAATAAAAAATAACAAAAGTATAAAATACACAATCAGAAAATATACACAGACATTTCATGAATCACGGCAATAGGCCATTCACTTATTTATAAAAAATATATGAAGGTGATTATGTGAATATTTACTTATTTACGTCCACGTATAACTGCGTCATTGTAAAACACCTCAGGTTTGCAAATACCTAATTACGTTTTTTAGGCAGTGTGGCTGTGTGCGGAATCGCAGCAGTAGCTTATAGTGGCTATCGCATTGCGCTGCTGATTTCGAGGTTGAGGGTTCGGTTCCGGCGGCGGAGGCCGCATTTCGACGGGGGCGAAATGTAACAAAGCTCGCGCATCTACTCAGATTGTGGTGCACGTTAAAAACGCCGAAATGGCCGAAATTTAATCTTGAGCAATGTACTACAGCGCACGTCAGATTCATATCGTGGTTTAGGCGCGTAAAACGCCAAATTTAATTTATTTCGGGCTGTGTTAATTGCTGCCTAACAGTGAAAGGTCCATAGATCACGCATTGCCTATGTCCATGGAACAAGCTCCAAGTAATCTGGGGCCAGATTCACAAAGCTTTTTATCGTAAGTGCTCTTTGCCATTGGCCGGCCGCCTTAGATAATAACATGTCTTGCATTCGGATTGGCTGAAATTCTTTCTTACGAACAATTCTACCGTAAGAAGTTCTTGTGAATTCGGGCCCTGAAGTTTGATGCGGGAGCCCGATCACGGAGCAATATACATAAACTCGCGGCGGAACAAGACAAACGCGTAAAGCTAAACACTCATTATGCAGCGTGACAGGGCCGATCCGATTCTTTATTGGAAAGCTTCGAATTTACTCGCACACCTCTAGTTATTGGTGTTGTTGTTTGTGTGCTTGTTTCAATAATTGCAAACAAACGGTGGATGGGCTACGTTCGATCGTACTATTCTCAGAGGAGTACACTTTCAATTACATTTACAGCACCAAGTGCACGCTGCCACGTTACGCACATTCTTTATCCAGCACAAGCATCAAGACTGTTATTGGTTCAGTCCACATCCGCCCACCCCTCTTGCAAGGGACACATACAAACTAATAAATCGCTCTACAGCAAAAGCAAGTGGAAGACGAACGCATATGCCAACGAGCTTTTATCGACCGTCGATGAGTCGATAGTGCATCTGCATTGCACGTACCAGACGTACTAAGGGATTATTGGATTTATGCGATGTGAAACGGGCAGTTTTGTTTGCTCATGCCCGTTCAGCGCTACATCGCCAGGAACTGGGCTAAGTTTATTTATTTATTTATTTGAGTACCCCAGGGAACTGTTTGATGATGAAATTGACGTTGGTGGAATATGTATATATATTTTCCTTGCTTATTTCTTTTACCCGCCTATTTTTTTTCGTTTTTTAGTGGTGTGTGTCCTTTTCAAAAATTAATACAGTAATATCTTTTTCCGAAGACGGCTCTTTCTGTTTGGGCTATATCTTGTCAATTCTACGAAAACATAATGCACTCTCCAGGTGGTGGCGCACAAGGGCTGGGTTGGATTTCTAGCGTCAAATCACTCACGAGATTGCCTGCGCGTTACCTACTCAACGTGATAACAATTTTCTCTTTTGCTGTACTCCATATCGTCGGAAGACGCGTTGAGTTCAGACATTTTCAGAGAATGTTCATTCATTTATTCATTCATACGTTTGTTAGCGTATTTATGTTATTTAATTATATACGTTTGTGCTTACACGTATAGGTCATGCGTTTCTTAAGTGTTTGCGAAGCATATCCTGGTGCTTGCAGACATTTACTTTCGTGTCTTAGTTTTCTGCTGCCGTAATAAATAGGAGCATCACTAAAAACAATGCAATAGCTTCAGAGGGCAACGCGGCAGAAGCATATGTCACGTATGCTTTCGACATGCAGTATTCTATGTGCAGCGTATCCGAAAATAAACGTCACCAAACTCGTGGCGCAAACACATCAACAAGTTAACAAAGGACATTTAAAATAGCAAGCGCGTGGAACTTAAAATGTTGTCACAGAAAAGAGTGTTTACTATATAAGCCCTTTCCATTCTCCTATAACTTACGGAAATGCCATGTTACTTGGTATCTACGTAATGAGCACTTATTAAACATCTATTCACATGCGTTGTGCGAGAAAATGCATCGATCCGCCACTGAAATTGCAGCTACAACCAAATAGTTCACGATTTGACGGCGCAGTGCTGTGTCGGCGGTGGGTTCAGTTGGATTTAATTCGGAGTATAGTATCCAATGTGTCCATAATTGCACGTAATGCATTACACATAAATAATTAGTTGCAGCCAGTTATGTTTCTTGGTAATCTTGTAATTTATAGATTATTGCTCGGCCCACTTGCTCGGCCCGCTTCCAAAGACGTCAACTGGCTACCACTGGATTAAAGTTTGCGTCGATTATCTGACTCGTTACACGGACACGGCGGTACTTCCATCTGCAACTGCAGCAGATGTCTCTTCCTTTTTGTTGCATCACGTCATACTGCGTCACGGCACTCCACGGGTTGTCATCAGTGGCCGTGGACGGCAATTCACCGCCGACGTCGTTGAAGAACTTTTAAGGCTTTGTGGGTCTGCCTACCGTCATTCCACTTCCTACCACTCGCAAACCAATGGCCTCACGGAGCGGACGAATCGAATGCTTACCAACATGTTGTCAATGTATGTCACCGCTGACCACAAAAATTGGGACGCCGTCTTACCTTTTGTAACGTACACGTACAATACCGCCAAGCATGAAGTTACTGGATATGCGCCGTTCTTTCTGCTGTACGCACGCACTCCCCAGAGCTTTCTGGACACTATTCTACCTTTATCGTGTCAAGGACATCCTTCAATTGCCCAAACCCTGTGTCATGCTGAAGCAGTACCACGACAGGTCTCCTTAGCTCGCTCAGTGAGCTTCGTCTGCACCCCGGGGAAAATGTCGCAGCGCTGCGCGTCTGAGTCCGAGAAAGAAGAAGTAGAGTGGGGGCGCGTGAGTTCGGCTGTACTCGGCACCGGCTGGCCTTTCCTGTGGCTTCCTCCCGTACCTCGTTTCAATTTTCTATATAAATATCTTTCGTAACAATATATATATATATATATATATATATATATATATATGTGAACGAGAAGAAAGGGAAACCGAGGGGCCCGATTTTTTTTAATAAGCATGTCATAAGAAGCCAACAAACAATGACACCAAGGACAACATAGGGGAAATTACTTGTACTTGTTAATTGAATTAAAGAAATGATAAATTAATGAAAATGAAAATGGATGAAAAACAACTGTCCGCAGGTGGGGAACGAACCCACGTCTTCGCATTACGCGTGCGATGCTCTCACCATTGAGCTACCGCGGAACACTCCCAGGGTTAGTTCTAGTTGTAAAACATAAATACCCCAGAAAGTGGATGGCAAAACGATTCCGCGGTAGCTCAATGGTGACAGCATCGCACGCGTAATGCGAAGACGTGGGTTCGTTCCCCACCTGCGGACAGTTGTTTTTTCATCCATTTTCATTTTCATTAATTTATCATTTCTTTAATTCAATTAACAAGTACAAGTAATTTCCCCTATGTTGTCCTTGGTGTCATTGTTTGTTGGCTTCTTATGATATGCTTATATATATATATATATATATATATATATATATATATATATATATATATATATATATATACAAGAATCTAAGAATGCACTGGCAAACTCGGCGAGTTTGTGTTGATGGGCCATCCAGTTACGTTCGCTCAGTTTCGTGACGTCACGGAGGAGGTGGGAACTATGGTTTGGAGCGCGGAAGCACAGAGAGTTGTTGCCATACATATTCTTACACAAAAATTACTAATGAGAACCTTAGCGCTGCGATCGCTTATTTAACACTGGGAATGATGGTTAGCACGTGGGTTTGTCTGGCCGTCATGCTTCAGGCTTTCAGCTTCAGGCGTTCTTGCAGCATTTTTTACTGCGCCTCTTGTGCCTTTATTGGCCTAGTCATAGAAGTAATAAATTATTGTTTATTTAGATTAAGAGCTCGATCGTGCATCTTGGACATGAGAGAAGAAATCAATAAAGCGCAGAACGTTCAACATGTTAATTTCATTCAAAGCAGCTGTTTTTATAACATTCACAAAAGAAGTACAAAAAAATGTCACAATGTAAAAGAAAATAAAACAAAGCATCAGAAACTAAAAGCGATAGATACGATATCTACACGAAGTGCAAGAAAATTAAAACTAATACGCATGCTACGTTATGGCGCTACCACGTTCAAAGTATGAAAACTTGCATTCTTTCTGAGATAGAGCGAAAGAGGGTACGCCCCTCTCTTCACTACCGTTCAAGCTTTATTTTCGCGTTTTTAATTTGTCCAAGCAACTAGCCCAAGCTGCACCTTGTCATTTTCATGCGAAAGCATTATATGCCGCGCGTATTTTAATGCGAAAGCTTTATAAGACGGTGAGGAATCGAAAACGCAGAATCCCTTTTTCGGTCTCTCGAATTTTTGTGTTCAAAACATTTGTTTAAAAGGCATACGCTGTTTATGAAGCTTTTCATATTAGGTTTTGAACCGTTACAGTTGCGCCAGGTATTAGCAACA